>NC_047109.1:101295419-101595419 GCF_902500255.1 Thalassophryne amazonica
TTGCCTTCTAAAAACTATTGAGGTCGAAGGTTCTAAAAACATTCTGGACTCTCAGCCATTCCAACTCATTATAGAAAATTTGAATAATTTATTACCCCCTTGAAAAATGTGAGCTACCTATTTTATAAACACTACCCAATCGAGAGACCATGTTCCCCATGGGCAACACACTAGGATGACTATACTGTTTGTGTCTATACACACAAACACACGCACGCACGCACTCACTCACACATACACACACACACACACACACACACACACACACACACACACACACACACACACACACACACACACACACACACACACACACACACACACACACACACACACACACACACACACACTTTTTGACCTCATACAATGTTCAGATTGATCCCAGCTGAGCTGACTTTACTTGGCTCACACTCAACAGTTTATGGTCTTGTAAAAATAAAGTGTGGTCAGAAGCAATGGTGGTGCATTGTTGTCATCTGACAGAAGAATATGATAAGACCAGCATGAACATGGTTTCAAGTTAAGTGCAGTGATATTTAAATGGTGCAATATTCAGATGTACCTTACATGAGTAAGTTCACTACAGATGTACACCCTACTTGTAAACAAAATTAAACTGAATTGCAAGCAGCTTTTAATCAAAACAAAAGAAAACATTAACAGGAAAAAAAAAAACTTTGCCTTCCTGCTTCACCTTAGGGAGCTTTGGTAGCTTCTGCCTGCTGGTGCACTGTGACAGGCTGGTGCAGAGCCATCAACTGATCAGAAAGCCTCTGACCTGAGAAAACTTTGTGAATTGTCGAGTTCTGTTTGCCTCAGGAACAGAGATGTAAACATGACACTCAAAAATTTGTTTATTCCATGTTATTCACATGGCACAACCATGACACACCTGGGAAGTCTTCCAGGTGTGTGCAACTGGGAAGACCCAGGACACACTGGAGAGATTATATTTCTCAGATGGTTTGGAAAAGCCTTTGGATCCAATGGTAAGAATTACAGAACTTGACCAAGGATAGGGAAGTGTGGGATGAGCTGCTTGGTCTGCTGCCACCGTGACTCGAATGCAGATAAGCAGCAGGAAATGAATAAATATGCTAGCACACCAAAGTTATAGCAATAATGACAAAAATGTTGCATTATGTGAGTGCAGGGGTGGTGGCCAAGTAGTTAGTGCACTTGGTTTCAGTGTTGAAGGTTCCCGGTTCAAACCCCACCCCTGCTACATTTGTCCATCCAATTGGAGTTTCATCAAGAAGGGCATTCAGCATAAAACCTGTGACAATTCAACATGCAGATTTGGTGTGGCAACCCTGAGTGCAAAAAAGGGAACAGCTGAAGGGTCTTACATACTTGCAATATGTGAGTGGTGGTAATTCGTAATGCATCAACAAGAGCTCATGGCCACTATAGAATGTAGGCAGCCTTAACCAGCACACTTAGTGAGCAGATTGTGCATGATATGAGTACTGTATGTGATACATCTGAACTCCAGCATTTTGCCTCAGATTATTTTTTTCCCCTTTATGGGCACCCAGCAATTGCTCATCAGTTTGTGCAGACATTTAGGAAACGTTTTGCTCCACTTACCTCCAACTCGTCTTCCTCAAACAAGTCCCTGCCATTAAAGCGGAAATAAACTGCACCAGTTTCTTAACTCTGAAGGCCATATTTACACACATGAAAGAAAAGCTCAAGTTTCATTCAATTTGTGCTCGCAATCTGCCTGTAATTAGTGTCTGATTTATGAAGGCAGCAGATAATTACACAATCAGTGACTGGAGCTTGCCTTCTAGGCTCGTTCTGTGAGTGCACCGGGCTAAACTGTGCTGCAGCATCATCCCCTTAGCTCTGCTTCATGCAAACCATTAACAGATGTTTTCGGAAAGATTTCAGACTGAAGCTGCATGAAGAAGTTAATATTCGAGCACAAATGTTAAAAGAACGTGTTTTTTTTTTTTTTCTGTCTCTACTGGACAGTCTCTGTTTGTTGTGCTTTCACTTTATCCCGGCCTGGATGCTCTTTAGTCTCATTTATGAGCAGGAGTGAATCCAGACACAATCTGCTGTAGGCGCTTATTGTGAAGACACTTTGGACGAGACGGTGTGAGAGTTTTAATTGTAATTACACTAAATGAGCACTTCATCAGTTGTGGTGCGTCGCCGAGTGCGGGAGCTGCTATTATGTTTTAAGCTGTGATGCTATGTAAAGACACCGCTGCGTGTGAGTCAGGTCCTCTTTGCTGTTAAACAGAGCGTCTCGCACCGCTCGTAAACATAAAAATAGTTAATGTGTTTCCATGCTGGTTCCGATGCCTATTTCTGCATCATTTGTGGTTCTGCCCCTTTAAATGAGTCAGGCTTTCTTGACCACAGTGCCGAACACACATTCACGGCAAATGTCTTCGTGTGTCTCCGCCCTCTGGCTGATTTATTTATTTATTTATTTTCAACAGGGGTCTGAAAGCTGCTTTTTAACATGTGACTCATTACTGATAATAACACCGATGTGCCATGTGCTGTCACTCGGTCCTTGTCTCTGTCTGGTCTGAGTGAGGCATTGTAATCTAGTTTAGTCACTGTTCCTCTCTCTCTCGCTCATCCTTTCGGCTGTTTAGCCGACTGTGAAGCTGACAGACGATGCCCATGAATGATAAATGATGCCTGGAGATCTGTCTGCTGCCAAAAGAATGCATAATACAGCACAGATACAGTGATTCCGGACCTCCAGCACAAACACGGGGCGGTTCATGTCATCTGCTCTCAGCAGAAAACTGTCGACTTAAAGGGGAACTATTTCATGATTGTTTGGAAGGAAACAAAGCAGAGTTTTCAGCCCCATAGCGTCCTTTTTAGCTTTGAAACAGGAGATGAGCTAAGGGTGAACCGCATATGTATCATACACCAGTCTCACATGGCTGTGAGACTGGTGTATGATACAGGTTCTTCAAAAAAATCATCTGTGAAGGTTTGGTAGAGTGTCCCTTAACCCTGTGGGGCTAACGCCGTCGTATACGACGGCTGAGACCAAGCTTTACTAAATTATAAATAACTTTTTAATGATATGAGATAGAAACTTACTTTTTTTTCTGAAAAGTTAACTCCGCAGACTTTTGAGCCAGCCATCGGCCATCTTTGTACCCCTCATAGAAACTGTGTGATGACGTGCGCAATGTGAGTGTCCAGTCGGAATTGGTTCACATCACATGGTTTTCCAAAATCCAATCGTAGGGCAGATTTACCTCACGTAATAAACAAAGATCATTTTTAGGACTGATGTGTTACTAGTTGGCCCGTTTGAATAGCCATCTGGATGCTGGCTCCAATGCGCCCTGCGCCATTACACACAGTGATCAGTGAAAGTGAACTGACGGAGAGCCTCTGATGACAATCCCACATGCTCAAACACAGAGTGTGTAAGTTTTAGAGGTGCTCCACTCCTCATTACCTGTGAATGTTATTGAATAAGCCTCTGGATAGCTCTCTTATTCCAACGTAAAGCACTGTACACCATATCAATGGAGCGAGGGGGAGGGTCTGTTCCTCAGAGTGTAAATGGGCAAAGTGTCAAAGCTGCTTTCAGAGCAGGACAGAACACTCCAAAACACAGTAGAAGTAGAAGTTTGTGATGTGACCTTTGTGTAATAGCAGACAGAAATTGCTTTGAGATGAAGACAACAAAACGCATAGACCATTTTGTATATATTGTTCAAAATATGCATTTGTGTTTATTGTTTTAACCTTTTTGTTGTACAGTCTTTCACACAAGAGTCCAAATTACCTTTATAAAGTGTCAAAATAGTTGTTTATTATAGTTTGCTGTGTGTTTTGAATAAATGTGTGTGGAAAATTATTTTCCACTTTACTTTTTCCTTTCTTATTTCTGATTGCAAACCTTTATTACACTTATAACACACAACTATAGCATATATATTTTGAAAGTACAGGTTGTCCTGAAAAAAAGAGACATAAAACTTGATTGTGGGATGGAGGGAGAGCTGTTAACAGCAATAATAAAACATTTATGCCAGGCGAGTAAACTGTCCAAAAAATGCCCTCGGACCCCAGAGGGTTAAAAGCCAAGTCTATCCCAAAAGGGTTTCCTATGTATTGCTGCAGGCAGTCAAGAAGCCTCAGAAAAGTGGAAATAAATGCTGATGACTGAAATGTGGTTTAATTCCACTTATGCTGTTACTTCATAGACAAATGTTCTAGTTATTCAGGTCAGGTCAAGTCAGGTCTGAGAGCATGCACTGGTGTTGCATGGAACTGTGTTAGGTGCTGGATGGATGGCAACCACTCCAAAGTAACCATCTATCTGCTGCAAATCAAGTGAAATGGTTGTGTCCTCTTGGCCTTCTCCACTTGTTGCGGTCCACAGCACTGAGGCACCTGTGTGCTGGATCCTGCCCAAAGAAACATTCCAGCTAGCACGAAAAATAACTACAACATAGCTAGGAGGTTGCATTCTGGTTGCTCCAGAGGTAAGGTTGTGGCCACGTGGTGGCAACATGGACACAATGTTACTTCTGGAGCAACCAGAATGCAACCTCCCAGCTATGTTGTAGTTATGTGCTAGTTGAGATACCACATCCCAAAATGTTGTACCCGATGTTCCCTCACAATGCAAATGATACATTTAATCTCAGTCTACTTAAGTCACTCTTCGTTTGACATCATTTCATCATTTCAGCAGTACCTATGGATCCTCCAAATATGTATCATAGTAGATGACCTGTTGTACTTCACGCAACCATTGACTGGTTTGGTTGGTGTAGATGAAAAGATTTCTTGAATGAAAGATTGATTTCTTTGATTAAATATTGATTTATTTCATTTGATGTCACACTTCCTTCACTGCAAAATCCACAGGTTATCCCTTCCTGGTGGGGGTGGGCAGGGAGCAAGCCCTATTCCAGCATATCCAACCCAGCTGGTATCACTAATTTCAATTCAATTTCAATTTATTTTCATTTATATAGCGCCAAATCACAACAGAGTTGCCTCAAAGCGCTTCACACAAGTAAGGTCTAACCTTACCAACCCCCAGAGAAACAGTGGTAAGGAAAAACTCCCTCTGAGGAAGAAACCTCAAGCAGACCAGACTCAAAGGGGTGATCACTACCACTCCTTCCACTCTTCTACACACTGCACTTTCTTCTTCACCTTTCAACTGCATGGTGTTTTATATCATTTGAGATGTAAATATCTCAGTAACTACATAGTCGAGGGAAATGAAAATAAACAGGCTTAATGTTTAGCAAAATAAGGGTTATTCATCAAAGTTTGTATGAGAAAATTGAAGGTATGTGGATTTCAGGAACAATTTCACAAATTTTCAACACGACACACATCAAGTCGGCCATTCAGCTCTTTGCCAAACACACTACAGCATGTCTTGGGTAACAGTCTCCAGTTCAGCAGCGATTCTCTACTTGAGTTCCTCTAAGCTTGTAGGAAGAGGAGAGGGCCATAGACCAGGGCCTTCATATAGGTCAGGACAAAAGTAAAAAGTTAAAAATTGCAAGGTGTCAGGTCTGAAAAGATAACGTGTGCTGTTAATATTTGCGATAATTTGAATGAAGGGGGTTTCCCTGATTTTCCCAGTAGTTTAATGTGGGGAGTGAACTCAGAAGACTGACAGGAAACGGACTTCAGTTTTACATGTTGTATTGAAAGGTGCCTTCACTAAACAGAGAGTTGCTACAACAGCTTGCAAGCTGATCTCACACACACACACACACACACACGCACGCACGCACGCACGCACGCACGCACGCACACACACACACACACACACACACACACACACACACACACACACACACACACACACACACACACACACACACACACACACACACACACAGCACTCTGCCTGCCTCTTCCGCCTGCACTCAGCTCCGCACCCACATGGGCGGGCCTCAGTGTGGATCAGTAAAGTTATGTGATTGATTGAAAAATATTGCATTTGATATTTATAGGCGGTGACTGCTGGCGTTGTATTATCTATGTGTAAAAGTAAAACTGTGTTTTGTCTGTGTAATGTGATAAACAAAGGACAGGATAAACAAAGGACAGGATGCAATTCCCCTCTGGTATTTGTTGAGCAAGGCTTCAACACAATGTGGTCTTTATTCATTAATATATATATATATATATATATATAAATTGCTACTTTTGTCTTTCTCTCTGTTCGGAATAGCTCTAAAACTATAAAAGGTGAACTCCCCAAAGTTACATATTCTGAACCACCATGACATGGGCTACAACCTGGTACTATTTTCAAACAAAAAAAAAAATAATATTAAGACAACAATATTAACAATAATCTGATACATACAGTTGAACCATATGTACCTCAGTGGCAGTTGTACTCCAGCACAAATCTCTCAGCTTTAATAGCTGGCCGCTGGCCCTATGCATATATGCAGGAGCTCAGTAGCCTGCCTACTGCTATAAACAGAGCCCAGACTCCTGGGCTATCTGCTGCTGGCTGCTGGTTAGCACACATAGCGTGGGTGTGCATGCCAGCTTGGTTGTATAACGAAGCAGATTCAAATATCCCCCTTGATATGAATGCATCCTTTCTCTGCACATGCTGCACGTGGGTGCTACAAACCTGTTTGACTCTCCTTGAAAAGATTTGAACAACTCTACAAACTTTAGTGTTTTCAGACCTGTTTATAGCAAAAACAAATGTGAGTATTCTGTCATTTACTGACTAATCATATACTGAACATTTTGATTGTAAGAATATAAATACACAATTCAATACAAAGTAACTTTCTTCCATGTGCTTTGTTATCCCCATACTCCCCTCTACCAATATTACACCCATGATATTTGACACCATGTGTGAATGAGTAGATATGCCATCCTACTTAAAAATAGTCCTTAAATCTGGTTTAATCATTATGGCAATATGCACCCTCAAATTTAGATTTTTCTGTACCTAATGGCCAATACTGCGTTATGTTTATCAACTTCAAAATAAATACAGGGTAAACTCTTCATAATGCTGTCCCCAGGAACAAGGATTTAGACCTGCAGATAAGGTGCCAGCTCAGAGATGTAGATGGGTTCTCCCCATGCCAGGCATTGGTGGCTGAGGGGGGGTGGGGGTGGTTGGGGGGGGGGGTCAATCCACATGAATTTTGATATTTCTCCCCATGCCAGGCATTGGTGGCTGAGAAGGGGTGGGGGTGGCTGGGGGGGGTCAATCCACATGAATTTTGATAAAACTTATACACAATCACTATGATAGAATACAGCCTATTCCTTCTTGGAATGAAAGTTTTCACTTTTACCAGAGAGCTTTCAACCACTGGCTGTAAATTATACTTTAAAAGTTTACTGGATAAAATATCAAGCTTTGTCTTTTCTTGCAATTTGTACATGTATTTCTAAACATTTGCACATATTCTAAAAATAAAGGTGTCAAGTGTACATGATGTGTATCACTTGCCTAGCGTTGATCATAATGTATCAGGCAAACGCATGTTTTCTGTATCACAATGGCACTCTGCAGATCATTTGAAAAAGTGATGTAGTTCTAACTGCTGATGGGGCAGTACCCTTTCAATCAGCCAGTAAGCGGGCATAGAACCTGTGTTCTCCAATGGCGCGTTGTATATAGGCTGCTCATTATGATGTAAATATCATAAATTAAATTTTGTTATTTATCAACTCTTCACAACCTGCTGTCCTATTATAATAGTGCACTAGCTTTGGGGTTGATCTAATAGTTTTGGTATGTTGATGTTTCATGGCTCAAACTGTTTTTAGTGGTCAAACCTCTTTTTTTTACAATTGAAAAGATTGTTTGTTCTCTAAATATACCAATGAATGCATAACTTTAAGAAATATGCAAGGCAACATTTACACCATTTAAAGATGGAATGCCTTAAAGTGTGCAAAAAGAAACCACTACTTTTGCTGATAATGTGGCTGGCCTGAATATGGCAGAACCTGCGATCAACCACAGTTAGTTAGTCAGATGCACCAGAGTTGGTAACCCCAATCAGCTGTATATCCACTTTCCTGACAGAAGGACAAGGAACATTGTCTATCAGCTACTATAAAAAAAATATATATATATATATATATATATATATATATATATATATATATATATATATCACCCCCTGGGGAGGATGGTATGCATGTTCCTCAAGCTTGGGTCCTCTACCAGAGGCCTGGGAGTTTGAGGGTTCAACGCAGGATCTTAGCTGGTTCCCAGGACTGCACTCTTCTGGACAGAGACCTCTGATTTGTGCCTGTAATCTACAGGTGCCACTCTTCTAGTTTGGAGCTTACACCTCCTAGTGCTCCTATCACCACTGGGGCCACTTTGGACTTTACCTTCCACATCTGTTCCAGTTGCACCTTCAGTTTTTGGTACTTTTCCATTTTCTCATACTCCTTCTTTCTGATGTTGCTGTCAGCTGAGATTGCCACATCGATCACAACTGCGGCCTTCTTTTCCTTGTCAACCACCACTGGGTGATTCTTAGACTACGGGCACTTATTATGTCCTTTGATCATATTGTATGAAAAACAGAAAAAAGGGGAAATTTCACACTTTTATAGTTATCTTTACAATGAAAGTGTGTTAAGAAATTTGTTCTAGTAGTCTATGATGACTTTTTCACCTTTTTTCAGCATCATTATATGCAAATATTGCCGTTTTGTGCTTGTCCCACACCCAGACTTTTGATCTTCAATGATAAAAATGAATGGTAAAGAAACGTTTTTTGTAATGTTTTAAAATATCTCTGAATAAAATATCAGTAAAATAATCAAAACATAATTGGGGTATTCAATGTCATACAACTGTTGTGATTTGTTTTTAAACAAAATGTAGTTGTCCCACACTATTGCCGTAATTTCCACCACAACACTGTAATGTCCCTAAACAGTTTGTATGAAAGATTGTTTGGGTAGTTTCTATGGAGATAAACAGTGACATCAGAGCACATGTATATAGCACCAAATCACAACAAACAGTTGCCCCAAGGCGCTTTACAGTGTAAGGCAATGGTGTGGTGGAAATTACATTTACAAGGCCAATAGTGCCCGTAGTTAAAGAATCACCCCACCATGTCTGGTTGGTTGGCCAGCAGCTGCTTGTCTGTCTGGAATTTGAAGTCCCACAGGACCTTAGCTCACCCATGGTGGAGTCTCCCATCAGGACTTGGGGACTTCTAATCCGTATGCTGCACAGATGTTCCTGTACACAATTCCTGACACTTTGTTGTGGCTGTCAGTGTACGCTGTCCCAGCTTGCATCCTGCTACTATGTGCTGGACTGTCTCTGGCCAACATTTGCACAGCCTCCAACTTGGGTCCTGTTGGCTGTGGTAGACTCCTGCCTCTATGGATCTGGTACTTAGGGCTTGTTCTTGTGTTGCCATGATCTGAGCCTCTGTGCTGTCCTTTAGGCAAGCCTTTTCTAGCCACTGGTAGGACTTCTTGTGATGTCAGCCACTTCCTCTATCTTTCGATGGTACATCCTATGGAGGGGCGTGGTCTCTGGGTGTGGACTGGGTCAAAGATTAAGTTTTGACCCAGTCATTAAATGAGGCAGGTCTTGATTCAAGGTCAGGCTTTTAATCAAGGAAATACGTAAGCCTAATTGGTGCTGGACATTCCCCGTATATCATTTGGCGCCTCCTGACTGTAAATAATGTGTTACATACATATAATGTATTTTGCCTGTTTTATACATGTAATGGATTTCGATTAAAACGGTGCACCTGAATCCATTATATGTATATATCCATTATATATATATATATATATATATATATATGAATAAAGACCACATTGCATTGAAGCCTTGATCAACAGATACATTATAACAATGATTTCCTCTTGGTTATTATTTGCAAAAGCTTCAGAATGCAAATTCATTACTGCTCTTATTACGAAACATGTACTACTCGTATGACTTATTATACTTACATGTGTGCATGTAAATATAGTGCCTTGACTTTGTTATACACATTGTGTACAGGCAGGTTTGTTTGCCTGTATGTGTGCTGTAGATGTCGGTGCCATGTGTGAGAATATATGTGTGTGTATGTGTCTGTGTGCTCCAAGTATGTAGGTCACCAATATATTCTTGATGAGGTCTAGTTCTCTGGAGAACTGTGCAGATATGAGGGCCTAAAGTAGATACTATTATATGTGTGTGAGAGGGAACTAGCTATCATTATCAGAGTGGAGCCTGTGAGGTATGTGTGTTCAATTTACACACAAGCACGCTTTTACATGTTAAGAGTAGTATCATGTATGTGCTTTCCTGTGTTTCAGTGGCGCCTGTTGTTTCCAGCAAAGTGTATTTGTATGCACATTTGTGCTGTGAGTCTGTGCCGTGTGCAAATGGGAAAGCAGTGGTATCTGACAGGCTAACTGGCTGTTACCACTGACCTGCGGACTGCAAACCTCAACCCTCAATTTTAACGACTGTTGGGATGCATCTCTGAAAACCTGTCCATGTGATGCGTTCACTGCATCTGTGCCAAACTGTTAACAAGCCCAAAGCACCACTCCAAGAAAACAATCCAGCTCTTAGTGCAGCAATGGCCAATGTTTCAGCGTGTGCGCGAAGGGTGAAAAATCTGAGCTCCATAAAAATGCATGAAAATTTTACGTTTTCCTGCATATCCTCCAATTAACTTGGTGTATGAGACACGCTGCTGTGTGCCAGTCTCAAAAAACAGCTTTCCAAAAAAAAAAAAAGTCCAGTCATTTGTCACGCAGGCATAAATGAACCACCAGCCGAGAGGTAAGAAGCCTGCAGATGCATTCGGACTCATTTTCAATTCATTTTCATCCATTTTTTTTCCAATCAGTGGGACAGATGGTGGCACGTTTGTATTAATTTAGTTCATGAATGAGCCGTGGCACAGTCACACCTTTACATATGTGTCTTATTTGGCTGGATTAACAAATTTAAATGCCTCACTGCCCACTTTCATAAAGCAAGAGGTGTTTTGGGAATCCTTCATGCAACATGGTTGGTGGAGAGGGTTGTTGTCTTATTACACAAATTCTTCCATTGTGAGAGGACTGGAGGTCACAGATCTGTAACAGTCAGCAGTGGTGTACATAGCCCAGTGTAACGCCCACATACCTAAGGTCATTGGTATTACTGTGATGTCCACTGCTGTCTAGGCTAGTACTGGGCATTGTGACCTACATATTTAACTAATCAGAACCTTCATTCGAATTTAGAAAAGGCATTTTTTTTTTGTAATTATTGGATTTCTGACTTTGGAGCATCCTTTCATGGGAGACAATGTCATTCTGACGGGTGTATTTGATTATTGGCAATCCATCTTAAATAATCACTACACCTTGTTGACACCATCACATGAAAATTCAGTAAGGTATATCTTCTATTATGCATACCAATTCTAAGGTAGAACACTACTAGTATATACTAAAGTATATCTAAATATCTAAAAAAAAGAAGAGTAGAGCCACTTAGGTGCCTGGTCTTAAAAGCTTTTTTATCCCATGGGAACATACATATAAGAGTGGACTAAAAGCAAAAATCCTGCAGGAGTATTTACAATGACTTGTTATAATCTGGATAAAATGGTGTAATTCTGTTGTATTCTGTTGTTATGTTTGTTTTGTTTGGGAGTGAATTCTCTATAAGCGTTTTTGGCTTCCACCACTCTTTTGCACATTACTTATATTGTATTTTCTTTTTCTCTCTCTCTCTTTTATTGTTTTATGTATATACATTATTTTTGTCTGAGGTTTATTTTGTGCTAAATTAACAAATCAAATCAACTCTCCCTACCCACCTAAGCGGCTCAAGAATATGGACAGGATGTACTGTATATAAGTGATATTTCCACAATCAGGGTAGTAAACAACATATACTATATTATAGGAGTAAGCTACTAAAACCTAAATATTCATACAGAAGATTGTAGTATACCACTACCTAGTCTGTAGACCTGTAGTAAAACAAAATTATAGCTAACAGGCTAAGCTGTAAATATGGTTATGTTATTGTAGAAACAGAAGCTATGATGTAATATGTTTTAGGTATCTATCTAGAGTTGACCCTGCTAGTTTACTATGGGAAGACAAAATCCATACTCTACATGCTTTCTAATGGAAACCCCAAATTTAGATACTATCTGTTGATATCTATTAATGATGATGTAACTATTTATATCTGCAACAATTAGCATTACCAGATGTAATCATAGTTACTGCAGTTCGCATTTTCTTTAAGATATCCCATTTTTAGCCAAGGTTGCCTTATTGATGGTCCAATAACATGCAAAATTTGCCATACAAGCAAAACCTGATAATCCTTTCCACACCACTGACCAATAATTTTCTGTTTTTGCTGTTTGTTTGGGACTGCTACATCTAAAGCAAATTCTCACTAACTTTTGGGTAATAAGTGCCCCCCCCGAAAAATGAAAATAGAAGTAACATTATTTGGGATTTTCTATGTAAAAATAAAAAAATGTGCTCTGCAGTAGACGTATTTAGTATTTTTCCAGTAGTGCAGGTAGCTCAAGGAGCTGGGCTACCAATATGTTGACCTGGGTTTGATTCCTGGCAACACTACCTGTCTTTGCGCTTAAACAAGACATTTACTCTGCATTGTCCCAATCTGTCTAGCTGTAAGTCAGTATTGGCCATTGCTGGGATGGTAACCTGTGTTGGACTGGTGTCCCCTCAATATCAGCATGGGCATCAATGGGCTTTGGGGCCAATATAAGACTTGCTGCCTCAGGACCCCACTAAGTTGAAAGGTTTAAAACACAAATTAAAAAAAAGAGTTACTTTGTAAGAGCCAGTCAGTAACAGGTTTTGTTTTGTAGTAGTAACACATTTTCAACCTGTGGAGTGTTTATCTCAATTGGGCCTGAACAATCCTCAAATTTACATTGGGACTGACAACATTACTGTGTGTTTGCAGCACTATTTGTTAAAAAAAAAAAAAAAAAACAACAACAATAGGAAATGCATACACATTTCTAGTGTTGAAAATTGTATTTCAGTGTATCAGATCCATATTCTCATCCAGGTGTTTCACTTTTTTTTTTTTTTTTTTTGCTGTCACATACTTATTACACTGTGTGATTTTTTGAGAAATGCTTTCATGCATTCTAATAGAGATGGCATTGCATTCAGAACAGTGCTTTCAGCAGAGTGGATAAGCATGAAAATGTGCTGCACAAAGGATGCTGACATGTCATGATGAGGGGAGGCGTCACAAGAGAGACAATTTCAAAGTCAGTGCAGATCTTGACTGGTCAGTTTTCCATGAGATGTGAATGACATTCTGAATGTAAAATGAATAAGCAGACATCTCCTACATCAGTTTTGTACTGTATAGGATAAAAATACATCAACATTTTTCTTTTCCTTCCTTAGGTGGATGGTTTCAGTACAAAGCATTAACTTCTACTTAACTCAGAAAAAAATAATTATATAAATCTATATGGATTAAACAACAAAACAAAACAACAACAAACAAAAAACAATCTTATCAAAGTATGAGAATTTTTCTCTGGGCCAGAATAATGCTAAGACCAATGGCAGATAGGGATTGAAAGTATATCCTCAATGATGATGGGGTCATCTTGTTTAATATGGAATTTCCTGGTAAACAACACAATTTATTGCCTGGTAGAATTCTGACTTTTGACTCTAATTACCTTGATCTCAATCCAAATGATCAAGGTCCATATACATATTTGTGCCAAGTTTGCACCAAACTGGGTTAAAAATCCTTGACCATTGCCAAAATTAACACAAAATTTTAGGGTCAGCCTTCAGCCACACAGAGGTTTTGTGAGAGGAATACACTGCCAAACAAACAAACATGACCTGGAGCCCAATAACTGACATTTCACAAATTTGTCCTGGGCTGGGCAATTCTGGAAGCCACCTACATTTCAGTCTGGACCAGTCTGAGAGGTGATGGTCTAGTGGTTAATGCCTTGGGCTTGAGACCAGAGGATCCTTGGTTCAAATACCAGCCTGACTGGAAAATCACTAAGGGCCCTTGGGCAAGGTCCTTAATCCCCTAGTTGCACCCGGTGTGTAGTGAGCACCTTGAATGGTAGCATCCTGACATCGGGGTGAATGTGAGGCATTATTGTAAAGCGCTTTGAGAATCTGATACAGATGGAAAAGCGCTATGTATAAATGCAGTCCATTTACTTTAGTCAAAAGGAAGGCTTTATATCATTGTAACAAGTTATACGTGGTGGTTTGGCTCCATTCAGGAACCTCCCTACTCTTTCTTGTGCTTACATGGAAAAGCCCTGCCTAAATGTGACGGCTATAGCAGGGACGACAGCAGCAAAGACCCCAGACAAGGGGAAAAGAACAACAGGCAGTAGTGACATTGAAATAACAGTGATTAAGACGGACAACAAGCAGGATAAACAGAAGGAGGTGGAGTAGGGGTGGGGTGTAAGGAAGCAGCTATGCCAGCTGTGGCATTAAATAGGGCACTCTTTGAGGGATGTGCCAACTGAAAATGTATGAGGGAGTCGGCTGATGTTTTGCTGAGCTCAACTTCATGGCCTACCCAAAATAAAGCTGTGCTCAATATATGTGCCAAGGTTGATCCAAAGTGGGGTGAAATTCAAAATATTGAGTTTTGTCTCCACTGAGCATGACATCTGTCAAAACAGGGCTTTGTTCAGGGTCAAGCTTCATGTGCAAGTTTGGTGGAAATTAGCCAAAGCCCTTCAGGGGAGTAGGGGAACAATCAAACAGGCAAACACTGCTCAAAATATAGTCTGATCCAAGCCTTCCTCACTACAGACCAGCTCCCATAAACTGTAATTGAAATCCACCCTTAATTTTTATGCTCACTAACCAAGATGCATCAGTTGGAATATCTGCATTTGCCTTTGTTCTTTATCAAGGCCAAGATCCAGGATTTCAACTAATGAACTGGACAAAAGTGTTGAACTTGCAGAGACATTCACTTTTCTCAGCAGTGACTTTCGTATCTCTTGGTCTTCAACCTTTGAGATAGGCAGACACCTTGGAAGCACTTAAGGAGTCATGAAATCACTGGGCAGCAGTGTTTGATGATGAAAATATCTCTGAAGGAGAATGGAGGTCCAATCCTTGGGGTCCTGATCCAGACAATAACCAGTGACCTAAGGTGAAGACTGGATGTCTTTGGTACCAGGTCTTTTCAAAGGATCTTTGGATACCACGATAATGAATTTGTGTCAGATGGTGGTTAGGTAGACTAAGATGAGGAGTATGACTTGCATTGTGAGGTAACTTCAGCTATGACATTTTGGCCATGTGGCCAAATGATCCAGCATGCAGGTGCATCAGTGTTGAGGACCCCAGCAGCTGAAGAAGGCAAAGTGGAAGCCCACGCTTCATCTGGTTGTGACAGGTTGGTAGTTCCATTTGATAGGTGGGGTGTCGGAGTGTGTTGCCATCCAGGACCCGGTTGTCTCCTTAGTGGGTTGGATGCAGTACATTCTTCCAGACTTGATTTGACTTTTTAAACGATTTTGTAAAATAATCACAATGACCTCCTTCCTTGGGTGTTAGATGTAAAATTTGAATATGCATAGCTTTAACTATTTTTTTTTCATGCAGTTATGGTAATAAACCAAGGTCATAGAAATAAATATATACATGCTGCCTATATGATATGCTTAGACTTTTGTGGCTGCGGCTCCAGGATTCATTCCGTGTCATCTCTGCTTATTTCACCATGTCTACATTTTCAGGCATCCAACTGTCTGTAAGTAACAGGGACAATACCACATGTAGTCAATCTGTCAAACCAATTCAGAATTCTTCCACAGCTCAGCCCAAAAGTTAGATTCATCCTGAGAGAGATGAACAGGAGCGAGAACGTCTGCCTTTGAAAAGCTTCATGCTTTGACCAAATCATATGCTGTCACTGGTAAGCTTTAGAAGGCCTGCACTTTTTGTCAAAGCCCTTGATGGCTACCTTTCACCGCGCTGTCGAAATACACCCTCAAAAGCTTCCCTCCCTCCTTTTTTCCCTTCCCCTCCCAAAATCTTTCTCTCCCCCCTCCAATTTTGACTAAATCTCCTCCCTGCCTTCCCCCGCCCCCACCTCAAACCTTCCATACCCCTTGTCCTTAATCCATCCATCCATCCCGCTCCTCCTCAATCAAACCCTCAAATCCCTCCAGGTTTTTTTTTTTTTTCTGTGTATGCATGACTTCAGCACTGTCAAGGTAGATGAAACAAGAGGAATTCAGATTCATCACAGTCATAACCTGCCATCATAATATTCTGTTGTTATTCTTCCCATGTGGATGCATGCTAGTGTTTCCAGCCTTTTTGGGGATTTATTTGCATATTTGTTTCTTTTGATGAATTATTTAGTGTGGAGTGAAATGACAGCAGAGATCACTGATGATTGTTGTAGTGCATGGATGGGTGCCTTTCTCCTCTTTGTAATTATTCCGTTTTTTTTTTTTTTGATTTTCAATCACGCTTTTCAGTCATACTCCCCAAAGGCAACATGTGCACAAACAAGAAACACAAAACATACATTTCAGCACTACTAGTGTTGCCTATCCACCATCTAGCAGAACATTGTTGCCTTTGTTGGGATGATTGCGGTATTGTATCACTTCCTGTTCCAGAGCACAGCGGTGTTTTTCTGTATCTGTTAGTTGTTTAATCTGCACAGTTAGATTGATCTAGTTACCTAGATAACGATTTGTTTCACAGTGTAATCTTCACGTGCCTTAACTAAAGCACTCCCTCTGCTGAATCACCTCTAAATTATTTACACATTATTCACTTTGTGTGTTTTTAGGAATCCGCTAGCTTAGCACAGCTACTAGCTCTTAGCCAGTTTAGCATGGCGGCTTCTCCTGTCTCTCCTGCACTTTTCTGCTCTGGGTGTGAAATGTTTAGTTATTCCTCGGCCTCCTTTAGCAGTAATGGTACTTGTAATAAGTGTAGCTTATTCGTAGCTTTGGAGGCCAGGTTGGGCGAATTGGAGACTCGGCTCCGCACCGTGGAAAATTCTAGAGCTAGCCAGGCCCCTGTAGTCGGTGCGGACCAAGGTAGCTTAGCCGCCGTTAGTTTCCCTCTGGCAGATCCCGAGCAGCCGGGAAAGCAGGCTGACTGGGTGACTGTGAGGAGGAAGCGTAGTTCTAAACAGAAGCCCCGTGTACACCGCCAACCCGTTCACATTTCTAACCGTTTTCCCCACTCGACGACACACCTGCCGAGGATCAAACTCTGGTTATTGGCGACTCTGTTTTGAGAAATGTGAAGTTAGCGACACCAGCAACCATACTCAATTGTCTTCCGGGGGCGAGAGCAGGTGACATTGAAGGAAATTTGAAACTGCTGGCTACGGCTAAGCGTAAATTTGGTAAGATTGTAATTCACGTTGGCAGTAATGACAGCCGGTTACGCCAATCGGAGGTCACTAAAATTAACATTGAATCGGTGTGTAACTTTGCAAAAGCAATGTCGGACTCTGTAGTTTTCTCTGGGCCCCTCCCCAATCGGACCGGGAGTGACATGTTTAGCCGCATGTTCTCCTTGAATTGCTGGCTGTCTGAGTGGTGTCCAAAAAATGAGGTGGGCTTCATAGATAATTGGCAAAGCTTCTGGAGAACACCTGGTCTTGTTAGGAGAGACGGCATCCATCCCACTTTGGATGGAGCAGCTCTCATTTCTAGAAATCTGGCCAATTTTCTTAAATCCTCCAAACTGTGACTATCCAGGGTTGGGACCAGGAAGCAGACTTGTAGTCTTACACACCTCTCTGCAGCTTCTCTCCCCCTGCCATCCCCTCATTACCCCATCCCCGTAGAGACGGTGCCTGCTCCCAGACCACCAATAACCAGCAAAAATCTATTTAAGCATAAAAATTCAAAAAGAAAAAATAATATAGCACCTTCAACTGCACCACAGACTAAAACAGTTAAATGTGTTGGGGAAGTGTCGTGACACGGACCCACAACAGGGGGCGTTAATGAAGGGACAATGGAATAGCCAAAAAGTAACAATTTAATGTTGTGAAGGTGCACAACGTAGTACATACAAATACAAATATGCAGTATATCAATCTGACACAAGGTGACGTGTGGCAGGCTCGAAGATAGGAGACGTCCGGTGCGAGAAGAGCCGGATCCCACACAGCTTCCACCACCAACGGATCTGAAGAACACTGGAGCCGCCAAGCCCTGCGCCCCAGGTGGCCACCATCTTCAGCAGTCAGACCCGGAACTGCTGGCAGAAAACAGAAACAGTTCTGGATGACTGTGAGTTCGCACACTCAGTAATCCCACAGTCTGTATACAGTTAGGAGAGAGAGCCTCCACCTCCGAATCACACACTCGTGCAGCTCCTGAGATAACCACTTATCTGGGTGGGGTGGGAGGCGAAGCCGTCGCAGTCCACACCAAACGCCAACTCAGCAGACAGGGTATCCGTCCCAGGAAAATGGCTGCAAAGAGATCAGACTAATACTCGGATTAAGGTTCAGCAGAGAATTAATTACCTGTATGGTAGAAGATTTCTCGGCGAGGAGGTGGAGTTGCAGTCCGGCCTTTGTAGTGGTGGTGATGGGTGACAGCTGGTGTTGATAGGTGACAGCTGTCACCTCCCGCGGCTCCGACACCCTCTCGGGCTTGGAGCCTGCACTCCAAGCAGGGCGTCATCTGGTGGTGGTGGGCCAGCAGTACCTCCTCTTCAGCGGCCCACACAACAAAATGTGGTCTAACATTAGGTCTCTCTCTTCTAAGTCCCTGTTAGTAAATGATATAATAATTGATCAATATATTGATTTATTCTGCCTTACAGAAACCTGGTTACAGCAGGATGAATATGTTAGTTTAAATGAGTCAACACCCCCGAGTCACACTAACTGTCAGAATGCTCGTAGCACGGGCCGAGGCGGAGGATTAGCAGCAATCTTCCATTCCAGCTTATTAATTAATCAAAAACCCAGACAGAGCTTTAATTCATTTGAAAGCTTGACTCTTAGTCTTGTCCAGCCAAATTGGAAGTCCCAAAAACCAGTTTTATTTGTTGTTATCTATCGTCCTCCTGGTCGTTACTGTGAGTTTCTCTGTGAATTTTCAGAACTTTTGTCTGACTTAGTGCTTAGCTCAGATAAGATAATTATAGTGGGCGATTTTAACATCCACACAGATGCTGAGAATGACAGCCTCAACACTGCATTTAATCTATTATTAGACTCAATTGGCTTTGCTCAAAATGTAAATGAGTCCACCCACCACTTTAATCATATCTTAGATCTTGTTCTTGTTCACTTGACCCAGCTATCTTAGCTAATTATACGCCAATCTCCAACCTTCCTTTTCTCTCAAAAATTCTTGAAAGGGTAGTTGTAAAACAGCTAACTGATCATCTGCAGAGGAATAGTCTATTTGAAGAGTTTCAGTCAGGTTTTAGAATTCATCATAGTACAGAAACAGCATTAGTGAAGGTTACAAATGATCTTCTTATGGCCTCAGACAGTGGACTCATCTCTGTGCTTGTTCTGTTAGACCTCAGTGCTGCTTTTGATACTGTTGACCATAAAATTTTATTACAGAGATTAGAGCATGCCATAGGTATTAAAGGCACTGCGCTGCGGTGGTTTGAATCATATTTGTCTAATAGATTACAATTTGTTCATGTAAATGGGGAATCTTCTTCACAGACTAAAGTTAATTATGGAGTTCCACAAGGTTCTGTGCTAGGACCAATTTTATTCACTTTATACATGCTTCCCTTAGGCAGTATTATTAGACGGTATTGCTTAAATTTTCATTGTTACGCAGATGATACCCAGCTTTATCTATCCATGAAGCCAGAGGACACACACCAATTAGCTAAACTGCAGGATTGTCTTACAGACATAAAGACATGGATGACCTCTAATTTCCTGCTTTTAAACTCAGATAAAACTGACGTTATTGTACTTGGCCCCACAAATCTTAGAAACATGGTGTCTAACCAGATCCTTACTCTGGATGGCATTACCCTGACCTCTAGTAATACTGTGAGAAATCTTGGAGTCATTTTTGATCAGGATATGTCATTCAAAGCGCATATTAAACAAATATGTAGGACTGCTTTTTTGCATTTACGCAATATCTCTAAAATCAGAAAGGTCTTGTCTCAGAGTGATGCTGAAAAACTAATTCATGCATTTATTTCCTCTAGGCTGGACTATTGTAATTCATTATTATCAGGTTGTCCTAAAAGTTCCCTAAAAAGCCTTCAGTTAATTCAAAATGCTGCAGCTAGAGTACTGACGGGGACTAGAAGGAGAGAGCATATCTCACCCATATTGGCCTCTCTTCATTGGCTTCCTGTTAATTCTAGAATAGAATTTAAAATTCTTCTTCTTACTTATAAGGTTTTTAATAATCAGGTCCCATCTTATCTTAGGGACCTCGTAGTACCATATCACCCCAATAGAGCGCTTCGCTCTCAGACTGCAGGCTTACTTGTAGTTCCTAGGGTTTGTAAGAGTAGAATGGGAGGCAGAGCCTTCAGCTTTCAGGCTCCTCTCCTGTGGAACCAGCTCCCAATTCAGATCAGGGAGACAGACACCCTCTCTACTTTTAAGATTAGGCTTAAAACTTTCCTTTTTGCTAAAGCTTAGAGTTAGGGCTGGATCAGGTGACCCTGAACCATCCCTTAGTTATGCTGCTATAGACTTAGACTGCTGGGGGGTTCCCATGATGCACTGAGTGTTTCTTTCTCTTTTTGCTCTGTATGCACCACTCTGCATTTAATCATTAGTGATTGATCTCTGCTCCCCTCCACATCATGTCTTTTTCCTGGTTCTCTCCCTCAGCTCCAACCAGTCCTAGCAGAAGACTGCCCCTCCCTGAGCCTGGTTCTGCTGGAGGTTTCTTCCTGTTAAAAGGGAGTTTTTCCTTCCCACTGTCGCCAAGTGCTTGCTCACAGGGGGTCGTTTTGACCGTTGGGGTTTTTACGTAATTATTGTATGGCCTTGCCTTACAATATAAAGCGCCTTGGGGCAACTGTTTGTTGTGATTTGGTGCTATATAAATAAAATTGATTGATTGAAATTGATTGATTGACTGCGCGACAGACATTTCAAAGTGTCACAGAATTTCGCCTCGTTTCTGCTTAAAACTGACTTTAGAATGATTTAAGAGGATTTACCTTTATCATCTGATGGTTAATAATCCCAGACAGTGAAGACAGTCCATCTCAGACGTGCTGCTGTGGTCCGAAATGAAGCATGCGCAGATGCAAAAGGCGGACTGATTTTTAGGGGCGAACCGTTCGGTCTGCGACACCGGCTTCATTTTCCATTCTAATACAGTAAGTCTTCAATAAAAATCTGGTTTGACTGATTCTTTTGTCTGGCCATTAATCAGGCGTGTCAAACAAGATGAGAAGTTTTAAATGAACAACAGGGATAATAAATAAATAAAAGCAACAACATGAAACTCAACCAGTGAGAGCACCAAAAGATGGGAAGGAGTTAAAAATGCTCAGAGTTCATTGTGTTTTTTGGCTTCCTCTATTGACCTTTAAGTTGAGTGGATGGGTGGCTCTCATTTGGGCTTCCAGCGGCTGTTGCCTCCACTCGCAAACACCACCATATAAAATTCCAGTAGCCCCAAAAGGAAATTGGCATTTGCCATTCAAATTGCTTCCATTTTCAAATAGACTTTATCCCCTTTTCTGGACTAATCTTGTCCTTTATAACGCATGAAATATTGTTTACACACTGCCCTGGGATCAGCTGACCAACTTCATGCCACAAATGTAAGTAATATATATAGTAGGGATGGTGACAAGACCACCTATATTGAGTCTGAGTCAAGACCAAGACCTTAAAGGGTTAAATGCAGGTCAAGACCATGACTTTGGGATTTTGGAGTGGGCAAGATTGAGTCAAGTGAGATTTTGGAAGAGGCAAGACATAAAAACAAATCTGTTTTCAAGATTATGAATTTAATTAGACTTATCATATATCAATTCAATCAATCAATCAATTTTTTTTTTATATAGCGCCAAATCACAACAAACAGTTGCCCCAAGGCGCTTTATATTGTAAGGCAAGGCCATACAATAATTATGTAAAACCCCAACGGTCAAAACGACCCCCTGTGAGCAAGCACTTGGCTACAGTGGGAAGGAAAAACTCCCTTTTAACAGGAAGAAACCTCCAGCAGAACCAGGCTCAGGGAGGGGCAGTCTTCTGCTGGGACTGGTTGGGGCTGAGGGAGAGAACCAGGAAAAAGACATGCTGTGGAGGGGAGCAGAGATCGATCACTAATGATTAAATGCAGAGTGGTGCATACAGAGCAAAAAGAAAAAGAAACAGTGCATCATGGGAACCCCCCAGCAGTCTACGTCTATAGCAGCATAACTAAGGGATGGTTCAGGGTCACCTGATCCAGCCCTAACTATAAGCTTTAGCAAAAAGGAAAGTTTTAAGCCTAATCTTAAAAGTAGAGAGGGTGTCTGTCTCCCTGATCTGAATTGGGAGCTGGTTCCACAGGAGAGGAGCCTGAAAGCTGAAGGCTCTGCCTCCCATTCTACTCTTACAAACCCTAGGAACTACAAGTAAGCCTGCAGTCTGAGAGCGAAGCGCTCTATTGGGGTAATATGGTACTACGAGGTCCCTAAGATAAGATGGGACCTGATTATTCAAAACCTTATAAGTAAGAAGAAGAATTTTAAATTCTATTCTAGAATTAACAGGAAGCCAATGAAGAGAGGCCAATATGGGTGAGATATGCTCTCTCCTTCTAGTCCCCGTCAGTACTCTAGCTGCAGCATTTTGAATTAACTGAAGGCTTTTTAGGGAACTTTTAGGACAACCTGATAATAATGAATTACAATAGTCCAGCCTAGAGGAAATAAATGCATGAATTAGTTTTTCAGCATCACTCTGAGACAAGACCTTTCTGATTTTAGAGATATTGCGTAAATGCAAAAAAGCAGTCCTACATATTTGTTTAATATGCACTTTGAATGACATATCCTGATCAAAAATGACTCCAAGATTTCTCACAGTATTACTAGAGGTCAGGGTAATGCCATCCAGAGTAAGGATCTGGTTAGACACCATGTTTCTAAGATTTGTGGGGCCAAGTACAATAACTTCAGTTTTATCTGAGTTTAAAAGCAGGAAATTAGAGGTCATCCATGTCTTTATGTCTGTAAGACAATCCTGCAGTTTAGCTAATTGGTGTGTGTCCTCTGGCTTCATGGATAGATAAAGCTGGGTATCATCTGCGTAACAATGAAAATTTAAGCAATACCGTCTAATAATACTGCCTAAGGGAAGCATGTATAAAGTGAATAAAATTGGTCCTAGCACAGAACCTTGTGGAACTCCATAATTAACTTTAGTCTGTGAAGAAGATTCCCCATTTACATGAACAAATTGTAATCTATTAGACAAATATGATTATGGGTCAACCTAAACACTGCATGAGGCCAAATGGTTAAAAAAAAAAAAAAAAAAAAAAAATATATATATATATAGAGAGAGAGAGAGAGAGAGAGACATTATATATATATATATATATATATATATATATATATATATATATATATATACACACACACACAAAAAAAAAACAGAATATTGTAAAAAGACTTAGATATACAGTTGTATGTAAAGGTTTGGGCACCCCTGATGATTTACAAGATTTTCCTTTATAAATCATTGGTTGCTTGGATCAGCAATTTCAGTTAAATATATCATATAACAGACAAACACAGTGATATGTGAGAAGTGAATTGATTGATGATTACAGAGGAGGAATAAGCAGTGAAAGAAGAGAAGAGGGAGCAGGGATCAGATGGAAAAGTCCTTTAAATAGAAATGCAAAGATATGACAGGATCACACACACTTATTTGTTCAGCAGTAAAACCCAATCTTTCACAGTTTGAATATTTGCTTGTGTTGATATTTTATTTTGACCTGCACAATTTTTTTTTAATGAGATCCCACCCAAATTCTTAATCTTGGATGACAGTTTCTGAATAATTTTTGAGTCAATCATTCATTAATATTCAGCTGCTTATCCAGGTCCAAGTCGAGGTGGCAGCAAACCAAACTGGTCATCCCACACTTCTATATCCTAGGCCAAGTCCTGTATCTCTTCCTTGGTGACCCCAAGGCATTTCCAGAGCAGCTGGGAAATGTTTTGTGTGATGAAATTCATTTCATTTGTTAATATACATCCATTCCTGCATTTAAGGCACGTAAAAAAAAAGTTGGGAAGGGCAGTTTATTTCAAATAAAAGAATGGATTAAATCATCACTTTTCCAGCCAGTTTTCTTGAGACAAGTCAGGATGGACCAAGTGGTAAACTTCACGGCGTCAGATGAAGCCCAAGCGGAAGTACTGAAAGTTGCAGTTCCTTGATTAGCCACTTGAGGCTGGCTCCAAAACACAGCACATTCCTACTGAACTCTATGTTAAAATCTCCAACTTTAAAGCAGAAACAAACATGTTTACAGCCTGTTTACAGTTTTTGTCCCTAAAGATAATTTCCTCCTCCATGACAACTGTGCAGGGGTGAATGTTTTTCTAAGTTCTTAGTTTAAGATGTTTGAAGCCATAAAGTTTTATAAAATTGGTGGTGTGGTCACTCTGAGGGACAGCGGCTGAGGCCAGTGTTTCCACTTCTCACTGTGACGGTAACTCATTGACACGCGATGTGGCTTGTAGTTCTTATGGAGACTGTCTGTTTCATTTGGAGTATTTTATTACAAACACCAGGAATAATATGGCTTGTTGTGTGGGGAAACATCCTCATGGATCACAGAAGACATTGCTGCTGGAAAATTCACGCTGTGCGATTCTCATCAGATTTAATGTCGTATGTTAACAAAGTTAGCACTTTTAGCAGCTGTTGGTTTCAAAATGGTAAACAAACGTGCAACCAAAGAGGAAGCTGTTCCCACCAAGTTTTAATAAATGAGAAAAAGATTTATACAGGGCAAAAATGGACATGAACAGATATCAGAATTTCAAATTCGTTACCCGTACATTTTTTTTTTAAGTCTGTTTAAGTACACTATTCAATCAGTTAAAACCATATTGTGTTATGAAACCATTATTGTAAAGATTGCCATCAGCTGTGTTTGTGACTGTTTGGTTGAGCTGGTTTTGAAAAGCAATGTTGGATAATTTATTCAGAGCCAAGGCCAAAAAGGGAATTCCTGGTAACTTTCAGGAAAACTGTTCAGTTTGAGCAATTAAAAGCTTGGTGCTGCTCAATAATTAAACCAAAAATTTAATCTCCAGCAGGCTGAGGTCTGATTCATGGGTGAATTGTGTCAGTCATGGTAATTATGGAATAACCCTGCTGTGTCTGATGATTTGCAGACGTTCATGCTGGTTATACGGTCACAAATTGCCGAGTTTTAAAGTGGATATTTGTGACTGTATAAAAGCATGAACATCCGCAAATCATCAGATACAAGGGGGTTATTCCCATTCTAATCCAATTCCATCATTTGCATGGTTTATTTTTCTGTAGGTAATTCGGCTGCAGCGTCGCTCCAGCAGCGGTCAGGGCGTGGAGTAATCCATCAAGTGTGACCATGTGAAATGGTCATTGTGTATCAGAATCCACATCAGTACTTTCGTATGGTAGCTTAAATTCACCCATTTCAGCGGTGGCGGTGATACACGACTTTCTCTCAGCTAGCAGTGCTAACAGCTAGCAGCGCGTGTGACTGGGGTTCTGTTGAATTGTGCATCTCGCTGCATAAATAGACAGTTCCGCATCCCGACAATATTGTGCATGCATGCACATGAGCAGTTGTGCGGAGGGCTGGCCTGTCGACAGGTATGACATCGCGTCAGAACACTGGTCAGGGCATGAAGTAATACATCCAAATGTGAAATGATCTAATATTTTGCCACTGTTACCTCGATATTATCTGGTTATTAAGTGTGACGTAACGCATTATGTGATTTTCAACTTCCGGCTCCAAACAAAAAAGGCGCGACTGTCATTAACATTGAGAACTGCACTGAGACAATCTGATCAGGCTGCACTTAAACCATTGCACACGGACAACAGCATTAACATCGCAACATAAAACTCTTTGTACATTGTGCCTAAAACTCTCCTGGATATATTAACTGGGCTTTTAGACGTTGTTACTGCATTTGTTTTATGTAAAAATGTCAGACGCTCAGGTTGTTTCTTCGTTATTTTCAATGGGAGTTGCTGCGAGCTGCGATCGCTTCCTGTTCATGTCTTCGGAGAGAAAGTGAAGTTTGCACTTTAACGTCCTGTTTATTGTAATAAATATTTTTTATTAACAAACAGAGATGTATATTTTACCTGTGCATAATAAAATATGTAAAGTAAAAGAAAAAAAAGTTTTATGAAGTGTTCTGACCATAGAACCAGACGAACGCGTTTAACAGAGGTGGAGGCGGAGAAGGGAGGGACGGAGGTTTGCGCACAATATAAACACAAACTAAACTTAAACTGTAAATCCTTAAAAGGATCAAACAGACGTAACTTTAATTGTAAACGTGGAGGTCTTTGGACCCAGAAACAGATTTATCACGTGATGCGTTATGTCAGCGCTTAAACAGATAGTCTGAAATCTCACACGATTAACCAATCAGATTTTCAGAAAAATGTAATGGGATTAGAATGGTTTTTAACCAGCCTGTTGGTGAACCAACCAGCCTGTTGGTGAACCAACCACATTGAACCACGTCTGTCTCAATGTGCCGAAAAAGTGTAGATGTCCACGTCTTCCGCAATTCCTGTGGAAGTCAGACGACGTCCCGGATCAACACAGCGTCCAGTGTGGAAATGAATGGCACATTTCACTGTTACAGGAGTTTTTGTCATTGAAAGAGGAGCGGAGGAATTCCGCGCGTCGCAGTGGAGCCGCATGGCGCAAAGCAACGCCGTGATGAAGCCTCACAGGACATGTTCTGGCATGTCCAGCTCATGCACAATTTCTCGGATAGTCACACGATTGAAAAGCCACTGAAAGCCATCTGAAAGCCGTCCTGTGAGACCAACACGGAGGTGCTTTTGTCCCGTGCCATGATCGGCTCCGTGGCGCATCCCTCCGCTTCTCTTTCCATGAAAAAAACTCCTGTAACAGTGTCCACGTCTTCTGCCATTTTTGTGGAAGTCAGACGACGTCCCGGATCAACAAAGCCTTCACGTTGGAAATTATCTGGTTGTTTCAGCCTGTCGATCGGCGCTCGGAGTGCGCCGTGCTCTCAGACGCTGTGGGCGGTGAGCACTCCTTAATCTGTGTAATCCCCATAAAATCATCCCTGAAAGCCATCTGAATTTTCCGAATGGTTACCACCTGGAGGTCTCTGACAGTTTCTGGAAAAATTTGATGCAGCAAAGCTCCAAATCGTTCAGACATTTATTCGCAATAAAAATCCGACGAGAGGGGTGGACCACTGCTCACACAAAGCCTGCTCACAGGCGAATGACGCAACTGACAGGCGTGAAAAAAACTCACGCATGTGCACAAAGGTTCAAGCTTGGCTGATGCAATCACACGTGATTCAAATCCATATGGTTTTTGAAAAAAATAAAAAGGTCTGATACTTTTCTAACAGACCTCGTATATATATATATATATATATATATATATGAGACTTGGATAGGTATCTAGAGATGACAACTCTAAAATCTGAAAGGTCAAAACGTGGTCCAAAAAGAAAAAAACAAAACACCTTTGTTGTATATCTAAAACAACCAAGAAGCCTATGTGTATGATCAAAAGCACATATCATTCATACATAGTCACAAATAAATTGGCCATAAGGGCAAGGGACACAAATGTAAGTTGATTTTTAGCTGTCAGCTCATCTTATTTTCACCAAAAGTTAACTTCTGAAATTAATAAATAATCAAGACCCTTTTTGAGCAGTTTTTTCCTTTTTTTCCTACTTGAAACCCCAAATTCAGTAAAACAAACAAACAAACAAAAAACAACAACAAAAACCCCCAACATTCATAAATGTCAGAAATGCATGATTGAATGATTGATTTATTTTTGGCAGGCAGATGTTTGACCTCCATTACAGATATATGTATTATTACTTGGACATTTGTATCATGGTGTTTAGTGTGCACAGGATGTGCCTCAGCCCTATGATGGCTGTCTTTTTTGTTTTTTTTGGGGGGGGGGGGGTAGATGGGTCCATTTTTTCCTGGCCAGTGCACAGGTTGTACAAAATTTAAGGGAAATCACAGATATAAAATCTAGATTTGGCCATGTGATGGACGCTCAGCCTGACCAGGGTGTGCACCCTCCTCCAGCCCTTTGCAAGCTGTGATTACTTCTTTTTCCCTCAGGCTCCCATTGGATAAGTGGAAGAAAAGGGACATTTTCAAAATAGTTTGCTCTGATGCAATGCAGGTGATTTCCTTGAAAGCCAGTTATTGCACATATGGCATAAAATGTTTCACTATTTTTGGTACGCTTGAATAATATGCTTTCCAGCACAGACAGGGATTATTTGATATCATTTTAAAATGTGGCATTGATGTTGCTGCAGATGTCTGTCCTGTCACACGTCTGAGCATATGTCTTCATAACTGCCATATTCATTGAGCTTCTCTGTCTGTTTCCCGATGTCCTGCTCCCATAATGTGTGTGTAATGAGTTGGTAAATTTTTTTTTAACATTTTTTCTGGTTTCAGAGTTGTCGTCACTGCTTCGGTTTTCATGTCTCCATGCTGTCCATCCAGTATGTGTGGACCCTATTAGCTACACCCTGGATGACCACTTCTGTTTGTGTATCAACACAATCCATCCCCATGACTCTTGCCTCCATTTGTGCTTCCATGCAGCCGACAAAAGTCAGAAAGCCAGTGATCGTTACAAGCAAGCAGCTGTGAGTACCCCCCTGAAATTTTATACCAACTCTTCTCATTTCACCAAGACCTCATGTCCTGATTGCAGCACTTGAAAACCAAGCAAAGTGTCAGAGTGTCCGGGTTTGCAATTGTCCTGGATCAGATCCAGACTTTCAGTGACTTCCTAAATCCTGGACCTGGCCATCTAAAGAGATGTTTTGTGATGCTGATACCTTTGCAGAAGAAAGGATGTCCAAGTCTTTAGGATCCTGTACTTCTTCTCTTGCTGTATGGTTGTCACACTTGGATGCTAACCAACAGCTTAAAGTGATGATGGGCTGACTTTGGTCTCAGGTCTTTGTAGAGGATCCTTGGGTACCATACCATTGGAATGACTGTGTCAAGCAAACTGCTACTTAGGGAGACTCAGATGAAGAGTATCACTTGTACTGTCTGAGAACAGCAGCTACAACATTTTTGCCAAGCGGTGTGTTCCTTTGGGCAGGATACACCACACAGGTTCATCAGTGCTGATGACCCCAGCAGTTGGAGAAGGCAAAGGTGATGGCAATGTTTCAACTGGCTCCAGTAGGTAGAAGACTAGTTTTGAGATTTGATGATGGGCTGGTGTTCTGCCTGGATGCTTGCCCTCCAGGATACAATGTGGTTATTTAGTGTGCTGAATGTGGCAACACACATATAATACGGTGAACAGACTTGGATGGCATACTTTATGTGTGGTGTCACAAATGATTTGAGCAATAGTGATGTGGATGCTTTCTTGTACAAATGCACAAGGTCCAATATCTTTGTTTTTATTTTTTGGTTCTTTTTTATACATATACTAGCTGACTTACCTGTTCTATACACGGGTAATAAAGATGAATTTTAGCCATTTCATTGTATATTTTATGTCACTTTAGTTAAGGTATAGTAAGTTGCATTGCATTGTGCGTATGTTGTCATCATTAATTTTCATAGAGCAATTTGTGACATTCATGAGACTCAAGTGAATGATGATAAAAAGGTGATAGCATGTCATATCATAGCAATACTGTGGGATATATAATATTCTTTGTGTCTCTGCAGATGGAAACATCTGCAGAGACTGGGGAAACCCAGCCCTATTACATTTCATCCGTTTAGCACTTGGGGTTTTACAAACCAATGGCTCTTGGTTCTTGGGAGGCATACCAGCAGTCAGCATGCTGTACACAGCAGTTACATTTTAAGTCAAAAAATGCACATCTTAATAGGATGCAGCATGCCATGGCCTGTTTGGATTCTAGTTAAAGTCCACCCTCACCAGCTGCTAGTACGTAGTAAGTAAAGTGTGATGCTTGCTACCTGACCTGAGTAACATGTGAACTGTGAAAATAAGGGCTCCAGTGAGCAGGTCATGATCTAATACATAAGGCTGACCGTGTGTGAGTGTATGTGTGTTCGCGCACATGCTCTTTCAACCTAAAGGCCCCAGTGACCTCCTCCTTGGTGCCCCCAGTCACCATACCAAGTTTGTGTCAATTGCTTAATTATTGTGGCAGTTCACTTTGAAAACAAACTGCGGCACATACATCCATAGATTGACTTATATATATATATATATATATATAGTATATATATATATATATATATATATCCAACCTGGTCCCTTCTGGTCGGGTTTTCATGTTCTCTCCCTATTTGAATGGATTCCTGCTTCCTCCTGCTTCCGAAGACACATAAGATAGTTGAAATGGAAACTAGATTACATTGTTATCAGTCTTCTGTCTGCACCCAGTTAATTGTTGTCACCATAGCAGATACAGAACACATCCGCATTGGGTTTTGACACAATTTTTACAATGGATGTATTTCCTGATGCAAGTAGGTCTACATGGGGAACCATGAATAGTCACTGGTCTTCCCAAGTGGTCCTCTAGCCAAATACGAACTGGGACCTGCTCTGCTTCAGTTCTGAGATCTGATAGGATGTACACAGAGTGCCTGATGATACTGATATGTATAATTAGGTGTTTCTCAAGAAAAAAAGTGTACTTTTCCACTTTTCTTCTGATACCATTTGCATATCAAGTGACTCCACGGGGTCATGACTCCAACAACTGGAAACTGTCTGCTGATAAATGTTCACCCAAAGTTAAAGGCTCTTTCACACATAGTGCAAAGTTTGGACGACATTTGGACAAATACAGCAAAACAGCATGAAACAGTTCGAATTTGCACACCACAAAACATCGCGCTGATGGGCAGGCGTGTGCGATCCCGGTGCGAGAGCTTGTGCATGCGAGGGTGTCTTTCGAGCAGGAACAGTGCGAGGTGCACCTTATCGTGCCGTTTATGTGGAATAAATAAAAAATAAAACCAACCTGTACCTGTAGGACTACATCATGCGACTTATGTGGAATAAATAAAAAAAGAAAAGGAAAATACATACTACCCACTGGATGTGAACCTGCACCTTCCAGAACTCTGACTACCAGTCAGCAAATTTACCACTGAGCTATGGAGGTGTTCTTTGAAAGCTGCGGGAATCTGCCTCATATCAGGAAGGACATGGAGGTATAACAAAAAATAAAATAAAATCACACACCATATAAAAACAGTGCATTTATCAAGCGAGCAATACAAATATGATCTGTCTGTTCTTCTGGTGATTACACATGGTGACAGACATACAGTCATGACATGACATGAATGAGAAGCAGTGTGCTCTGATCATGTCCACATCGACTGATCAGCTGCGTCCAGTCGGCTGTGTGCATGTTCTGCCTGACACACGTGTCTTGTGGACATGCGCCACAGCACAGACACCACGTCAAATGGAACAGAGCTCACGTGGGTGATGTGATGGTCAGATCGCCCGCTGCGTGGTCTGATCTGATGGTCCATTTCAACCTGGCAGGCTGTCAATGTCCGCTCCGTGCACGCGCCTGCTCGCTACAGCTTGTCGCCACGGCGATATATGTTTTTATTTATGTGCACGTAAGGACAGTTCTTAGTCCATGACTGTCCAAACACAGTAGGTTGTCCAGCTGGAATGTCCAGAATGACAGATCCCCACAGCTGCTTCTGTCATAGCCACACCTCCTGTCAGTTCTCAGCGCATACACCAAAGCCACACTCGTGGGAAACTTAGACAAATTTCTCTGCAAGTACAAAAGTGGTTGTCTGCAGTATGTTGTCATGCCAAGAGTGCAACTAGCAACACTAAGTGCCATGCGAGTGGTGTTAGATGTTCGTGCGTGTCACCTGGAATTTGGCATACACCTGCGGCGAGAGGGTTCGATGGGTTCACTCAGCGCACACTCTGTCATTGAGCCGCTGGTGTGCACAAATAGTTGTAGCAACAGGTCCAAACTTTGCACTTTGTGTGAAGGGGCCCTAAGATACATTGCTTCTGGAAGCACAAATAAATCAACAGTCTGTGCACATTTCATTAATCTGATGTAGGAATTTCTTATTTAGCTATAATTCAAGATTTAAAAAACAAACAAACAATACAACAAAAAGCAAGAAATGTCAAAAGAAAAAGAAAATATTGTGCACTGAGTCTCAAATTGCATTCACATTGAGTTACGAGTCCATATAACTGTCCTGATTGTAAGTCTCCTAGTCACAGTGTATATATATATATATATATATATATATATATATATATATATACACACACACACACACACACACACACACACACACACACACACACACACACACACACACACACACCACTTACAACCAACCCGTCACTGCATTGGCCCATCCAGGAAAACAATACATAATTCATGTCCCGAAGTCTTGTCTGCAGACAAAAGTCAGCGTTTGCATTTATTATTTATTGAAAACAGCTCACATGATGAATCCTTAAACAAACAGGGCTTCCAGTAAGCACTGTACCTATTGTGGCTTTTCTGGTTGTGCTTTGGCACAGATTTAAGTGGGCTCATTAGCAGAAATGATGTAAAGAGGAAGAGAGGACTTTTTTTTTTTAAATGGGGAGGAAAGAAAGCACCAGCATGAAGACATTATTTTGGCAAAGGTGTGAACTAATGAGTACTTGTGCATCAGAAGCTAATTATTTATTTTAACAATGAAATGTTTTGGGGATTAAATTAGAGCTGCTTAGACACACTGATGCATTAAATGTTCACTATTGGCTCCCAATGGGTATTTGAAATGAACTAAACTCATTGCAAAATTTGGATGTCATACTTTTGGCTTCTTCAATATATGCTTGTCCACAAAACTCCTTTTCTGGTAATAGCAGGATTGCTTTATACATTTAAGAGGAACTAAAAACACACACACACAAAACAAGTTGAGTAGTAGGGTGTGTGGACAGTTCATCTTGGGGATGTGATCTAATTTATTGTAGCATGCGGTTGTCATTTATTCTAGGGTATGTACACAATGATTTCACCATCTGTTATTCATCGAAGTTGTGATATATTGTCGTTGAAGTAGATTTTTATACATTCTCCCTTCTTTTGATGGGTAGACATATGTAGCCATTTTTATTAAATCAAATACACGATGTCTTGGTCAAGCGCAGGTTAAATAATAGATGTAAGACTTGCTCTCTCTCATATATATATAGTATATAATGTTGGAGAAAGATGAAACCCTGAGCTACAGCTCGGCACCCTGGGACGAGCGGTGTTTGGGACTCCTGCCCTGTGAAATAATAATGAATAACAGTTGGGATTAACACATTTTTGCTCTGTGCAGAACCTGGTGTGTGTGCCCACACGTTTTCCAATGCATTACTGTGGTACCTCTTTCATGCATAAAAGCAGCAAGCATACTAATGTTTTGGACCAGTGTGGCTGAGGCAACATTCAGGCATGACAGCAAAAATTCAAAAGTCACAAGGTTGGTAAATCCTGATTGAATGATAGAAATATACTTGTATGTTGCCCGTGTGGTTCCGCGGGCTCTAGATTGGGTAGTGTTCATAAAATAGGTAATAAAATAGGTAACTGACATATTTCAGGGGTGGTAATAAATTAAGCAAAGCTTGTATAATGAGATGGAATGGTGTCTGAGTTCAGAATGTTTTTAGAACCTTGGACCTCAACAGTTTTGAGAAGAGGAACTCAGCCCTCTTATTTCCTGTTAATTACGTTTTTTTTTTTTAAATGTCAATTTACTGTCTTAAAGTATTTATAAATTGTTTAGGTTCTTGTTATCATATACACACAAACTGTTATTATTATTACTTCTGTTTTGTCATTTGATTTTTAAATGGAACATAGCTGAAATAAGTGTTTTCACTTTCTTGTGTCATCCATGTATTTTTAATGTATTTACAATTATATTATGTACTTACATTGAACTTACTACATAAAATCATGCATGCACACACTCACACTTTAAAAATAAAGATGATTTACCTCCCCCTGATGGAATGGCGTGTGAATCCAGAATGTAGTTAGCAGCATTCAGTGATGTTAGCTAATATCTGCAGCTTCTCCACAATATTAGTCCTGTCAGCATTTCATTTTGGCGGCGTTCTTCCTTGACCCAAAATACATAAACATACCAAACAGCAAATGTCAGCTCTCCAGTGTTTCTCCGTGATCAAAATTACACACACACATTGAGAGCTTTTTATCTTTTCCCCATTCTGCTGCAAGCAGAGGCTTCATTTTTTAGACAGACATCAAACGCAATACACTTTTCATTCATGGTACTGGCAACATGAATCTTAACTCACTCATGGTAACAGCAACATGACCCTTAATTAAACCGACTAAACCAACTGAACTGCAAAAATACAATAAATGATAACACTTACAACACTGTTAAACTAACATGAACCACAATAACATTTAAAACCCAAACTTCCATGCAGAACAATGTCCATTGTTTACTGGTTAGCTAAAATGGTTAATTCCTCCAAATATATTTGCCTATCAACTTTCCATTTTTGCAGTGGTCATCCTTGACCCAAAAAACATAAACGTACCAAATGGCAAATGCCAACTCTTCACGGTTGTGGTGTGACATAGAGGATACTTGGCTATTATATCAATGTAGGCACCTTTCTCAAAGCTATACGTAGATGTCAGATGTGCAACAGTGGCATTACAAGAAACAATTGGAAATCAAACAACACTGTTAAAATCAAAACCCTCCTTAATCTATTCATTCTGGAGCAGCCTGAGACTGGGGCTTGTGCCTTGGCAGTTGTGTCCAAGTGATTTTATAATTGCCATTTCTTAACAAAATAGCAATATAAGAATATCTGTGGAAAGATTTACTCCTCCAGAACAAAATGAGCTCAAATACCACATTTTATGACCATGCAGTCCCTAAAAGCACAGGATACCCTTGTGGTTGAAGCATTGCTTCTGGTAATGTTTAAAAAACAACAACAACAAAAAACCCAAAAAACAAAACTAAAGAAAAACAAACAATGAAATGCCAATATTTAGTGGGACTTACCAATCCATCACCATGACCTTTAGAATTACAACTCTCATGAGAGTCTTGCTAGAATGACAGTTATTGTGAGAGTACGAAACCCAGCTATGGCGTTCCATCGCTCAATGGAAACCCTGTTATGTCACACTGTGTTTTTTTTTTTGTTTTGTTTTTTTGTCGACATTTTGAAAATATCACTTAACTTTTCTCCAGATTTGTGAATGAAACCCAGCTTCTGACTCCCATTGGTTGACACACCTGTCTGTTGCAGGGTACTTCCTTATGCAAGGATGATACCTTGGATGAGGAAACTGGGTGGTTTGTGACAATGGCAAGTGTGTTGTTTCTTTAAATATCTGTTTTACACCTCAGACATTAAAACAAAATTCAGTCAAGGTTAAGGTTGGCATCTTGCAAAACTCCAAGGCAAACATTCTGTAAAGATGTTTAGACACATCCTGTTTTAAAAGAACTAATGCAGTGCCCATAGGAAGTATGTATTCCTATAGAAAAGTGGGAGCTTTATTGAAGATCTTTGTTGAAGCTGGCACGTGAGAGCACTCCACCTTGCGATAAAAAGCAAGAAGTGTCTGTCTGTGTGTCTGTGGCTCGTATATCTCTCACAGTGTTTGTGCATTGCTTAATTGTTTATTTCTTCCATCTCTCCCTGTGAACACCTTAGAGATAGGCATCTGTTTAAGGCAGAGAGTGACTCATCTTTGTCGATGATCTTTGTCAAAGCTGGCGCATGAGAACGTCCCGAGTGCCTCAAGGTGCTTCACACAAGTAAGGTCTAACCTGACTAACCCCCAGAACAGCAGTGGTAAGGAAAAACTCCCTCTGAGGTAGAAACCTCAAGCAGACCAAACTCAAAGGGGTGACCCTCTGCTTGGGCCATGCTACAGACATAAATTACAGAACAATTCACAAAACGAATATACAGGAAGTGCACAAGACAGGAGGGTCTCCAGCACAGATACCACACCCATCTCTGGATGGAGCCGCACCTTAAACACAGAGAAAAAACAGAATCAGACATCAGAAAGACAAGAAATACTGTATAATTTGCCAGCATTAAACAACAAGAAAAACAGGAAATACTAAGGTGATTGCCGGCCACTAGCCCTAAGCTTCACCAAAAGACCCGGAATTTAGGTAAAGTTGAGGCCATGGCATGCTCCGTTTCCTAATAAAATTAATTAAAAGAGTAAAGAGTGTAAAAATATACTATGCCAGTATGCTAGCCATACAAAAGGAAAAATAAGTCCGTCTTAAGTCTGGACTTGAAAGTCTCCACAGAATCTGACTGTTTTATTGATGCAGGGAAATCATTCCACAGAACAGGGGCATGATAAGAGAAAGCTCTATGACCCGCAGACTTCTTATTCACCCTAGGGACACAAAGTAGTCCTGCACCCTGAGAACGCAAGCCAGGGCTGGTACGTAGGGTTTAATTAGGTCAGCTAGGTAGGGAGGTGCCAGTCCATGAACAATTTTATAGACTAGTAGCAGAACCTTAAAATCTGATCTCTCTGGGACAGGAAGCCAGTGAAGAGATGCCAAAATGGGTGTAATGTGGTCAGATGTAATGATAAGTAATGAGTATTGATAATGACTTCAAAATAAAGGTTTTGAAAATTAATCCCACAAATTTTCGTAATAAAGAATGCACATCATCGTGCCACGCACAAGCCATATCTGAAAAGATGAGGCCGATCTGTCAGAGATATATGAGACACACACACACACACACAAATGCATCTTGCTTTATAGATAGATTTTGTAATATAAATGCGGATAATTTTGATATTTGTCAGCAATGGCATTCTAATGAGTGCCCAATTAGCTGTTGTTCTTATTAATAAATGTTGGAAAAGAGTGTCTCATTATCATTCAGGTCACGCTGTGCAGAAATAAATAATGGAGGATATTGAGTGCATATGCTTGACTTGACTGATCGGTTGATTAATCATCGTTCAGCTCCAGGTTATGATGAAACAGAACATGTGCTTGTTTGCTTCTGTATCCTACTGGACCTCATTTTTAGAGCAGTAAAAGTAATCCACATCTCTCCGTAGAGTCACAGCGACACACAAACTACTATGCGTCAGTGCTTGAAATGAAGACTTTGTGTTTACAGCCACCTTTTAAAATTGTCACTGTTTAGGATGCACCAACACCACATGATGAATCTATTCCAGCCGTGAGCACGAGCTGTGCCGCTGTGCATCTCAGAATAATATGGCTTCATGATTGCATGGGGAGCTATACTGTATAGATTTTCCCATATAGCAGCAGAGGGATATAAATGTAAGTTGTTATTACTTCCATCTGCATTTTTGCCCACCAGTTCGAATTTGTATTTTATGAATGATCTCGGGGAATGAGATGCAGTGAGGTCAAGTGGTGCATTTACTCTCTTTCGTTGTGAGGGATAGAGTGAGGATCTTATACAACCCCTGGCAAAAATTATGGAATCACCGGCCTCGGAGGATGTTCATTCAGTTGTTTAATTTTGTAGAAAAAAAGCAGATCACAGACATGACACAAAACTAAAGTCATTTCAAATGGCAACTTTCTGGCTTTAAGAAACACTATAAGAAATCAAGAAAAAAATATTATGGCAGTCAATAACGGTTACTTTTTTAGACCAAGCAGTGGAAAAAAATATGGACTCACTCAATTCTGAGGAAAAAATTATGGAATCACCCTGTAAATTTTCATCCTCAAAACTAACACCATTTTATTGAATCCAATGAAAGACTAGTTAGCAGACTTTTAATGAGCCTTTCATTGGATTCAGGTGGGTTGGAGCAGGGAGACAACTAAGAGTGTCAGGAATGTGGCTCTCGAGGACCGAACTTGGCCACCCCTGGTCTAGTGGTTACAGCGTTTGGCCCAGAGGATCCTTGGTTCAAATCCCAGCCTGACTGGAAAATCACTAAGGGCCCTTGGGCAAGGTCCTCAATCCCCTAGTTGTTCCCGGTGTTTAGTGAGCACCTAGTATGGCAGCAGCCTGACATCGGGGTGAATGTGAGGCATTATTGGAAAGCTGTATCAAAATCAAATCAAATCAATTTTATTTATATAGCGCCAAATCACAACAAACAGTCACCCCAAGGCGCTTTATATTGTAAGGCAAAAACCATACAATAATTACAGAAAAACCCCAACTGTCAAAACAACCCCTGTGAGCAAGCACTTGGCGACAGTGGGAAGGAAAATCCCTTTTAACAAGAAGAAACCTCCAGCAGAACCAGGCTCAGGGAGGGGCAGTCTTCTGCTGGGACTGGTTGGCGCTGAGGGGAGAGAATCAGGAAAAAGACATGCTGTGAAGGGGAGCAGAGATCAATCACTAATGATTAAATGCAGAGTGGTGCATACAGAGCAAAAAGAGAAAGAAACACTCAGTGCATTATGGGAACCCCCCAGCAGTCTAAGTCTATAGCAGCATAACTAAGGGATGGTTCAGGGTCACCTGATCCAGCCCTAACTATAAGCTTTAGCAAAAAGGAAAGTTTTAAGCCTAATCTTAAAAGTAGAGAGGGTGTCTGTCTCCCTGATCTGAATTGGGAGCTGGTTCCAGAGGAGAGGAGCCTGAAAGCTGAAGGCTCTGCCTCCCATTCTACTCTTACAAACCCTAGGAACTACAAGTAAGCCTGCAGTCTGAGAGCGAAGCGCTCTATTGGGATGATATGGTACTATGAGGTCCCTAAGATAAGATGGGACCTGATTATTCAAAACCTTATAAGTAAGAAGAAGAATTTTAAATTCTATTCTAGAATTAACAGGAAGCCAATGAAGAGAGGCCAATAAGGGTGAGATATGCTCTCTCCTTCTAGTCCCTGTCAGTACTCTAGCTGCAGCGTTTTGAATTAACTGAAGGCTTTTCAGGGAACTTTTAGGACAACCTGATAATAATGAATTACAATAGTCCAGCCTAGAGGAAATAAATGCATGAATTAGTTTTTCAGCATCACTCTGAGACAAGACCTTTCTAATTTTAGAAATATTGCGCAAATGCAAAAAAGCAGTCCTACATATTTGTTTAATATGAGCATTGAATGACATATCCTGATCAAAAATGACTCCAAGATTTCTCACAGTATTACTAGAGGTCAGGGTAATGCCATCCAGAGTAAGGATCTGGTTAGACACCATGTTTCTAAGATTTGTGGGGCCAAGTACAATAACTTCAGTTTTATCTGAGTTTAAAAGCAGGAAATTAGAGGTCATCCATGTCTTTATGTCTGTAAGACAATCCTGCAGTTTAGCTAATTGGTGTGTGTCCTCTGGCTTCATGGATAGATAAAGCTGGGTATCATCTGCATAACAATGAAAATTTAAGCAATGCTGTCTAATAATACTGCCTAAGGGAAACATTTATAAAGTGAATAAAATTGGTCCTAGCACAGAACCTTGTGGAACTCCATAATTAACCTTAGTCTGTGAAGAAGATTCCCCATTTACATGAACAAATTGTAATCTATTAGATAAATATGATTCAAACCACTGCAGCGCAGTGCCTTAAATACCTTTGGCATGATCTAATCTCTGTAAAAAAAAATTTTATGGTCAACAGTATCAAAAGCAGCACTGAGGTCTAACAGAACAAGCACAGAGATGAGTCCACTGTCTGAGGCCATAAGAAGATCAAATCAAATCAAATCAATTTTATTTATGTAGCGCCAAATCACAACAAACAGTTGCCCCAAGGCGGTTTATATTGTAAGGCAAGGCCATACAATAATTACGGAAAAACCCCAATGGTCAAAACGACCCCCTGTGAGCAAGCACTTGGCAACAGTGGGAAGGAAAAACTCCCTTTAAACAGGAAGAAACCTCCAGCAGAACCAGGCTCAAGGAGGGGCAGTCTTCTGCTGGGACTGGTTGGCGCTGAGGGAGAGAACCAGGAAAAAGACATGCTGTGGAGGGGAGCAGAGATCAATCACTAATGATTAAATGCAGAGTGGTGCATACAGAGCAAAAAGAGAAAGAAACACTCAGTGCATCATGGGAACCCCCCAGCAGTCTAAGTCTATAGCAGCATAACTAAGGGATGGTTCAAAGTCATCTGATCCAGCCCTAACTATAAGCTTTAGCAAAAAGGAAAGTTTTAAGCTGAATCTTAAAAGTAGAGAGGGTGTCTGATCATTTGTAACCTTCACTAATGCTGTTTCTGTACTATGATGGATTCTAAAACCTGACTGAAACTCTTCAAATAGACCATTCCTCTGCAGATGATCAGTTAGCTGTTTTACAACTACCCTTTCAAGAATTTTTGAGAGAAAAGGAAGGTTGGAGATTGGCGTATAATTAGCTAAGATAGCTGGGTCAAGTGATGGCTTTTTAAGTAATGGTTTAATTACTCCCACCTTAAAAGCCTGTGGTACATAGCCAACTAATAACGATAGATTGATCATATTTAAGATCAAAGCATTAATTAATGGTAGGGCTTCCTTGAGCAGCCTGGTAGGAATGGGGTCTAATAGACATGTTGATGGTTTGGAGGAAGTAACTAATGAAAATAACTCAGACAGAACAATCGGAGAGAAAGAGTCTAACCAAATACTGGCATCACTGAAAGCAGCCAAAGATAATGATATGTCTTTGGGATGGTTATGAGTAATTTTTCTCTAATAGTTAGAATTTTATTAGCAAAGAAAGTCATGAAGTCATTACTAGTTAAAGTTAAAGGAATACTCGGCTCAATAGAGCTCTGACTCTTTGTCAGCCTGGCTACAGTGCTGAAAAGAAACCTGGGGTTGTTCTTATTTTCTTCAATTAGTGATGAGTAGTAAGATATCCTAGCTTTACGGAGGGTTTTTTTTATAGAGCAACAGACTCTTTTTCCAGGCTCAGTGAAGATCTTCTAAATTAGTGAGACGCCATTTCCTCTGCAACTTACGGGTTATCTGCTTTAAGCTGCGAGTTTGTGAGTTATACCACGGAGTCAGGCACTTCTGATTTAAGGCTCTCTTTTTCAGAGGACCTACAGCATCCAAAGTTGTCTTCAATGAGGATGTAAAACTATTGACGAGATACTCTATCTCACTCACAGAGTTTAGGTAGCTACTCTGCACTGTGTTGGCATATGGCATTAGAGAACATAAAGAAGAAATCATATCCTTAAACCTAGTTACGGCGGTTTCTGAAAGACCTCTACTGTAATGAAACTTATTCCCCACTGGGTAGTCCATCAGAGTAAATGTAAATGTTATTAAGAAATGATCAGACAGAAGGGGGTTTTCAGGGAATACTGTTAAGTCTTCAATTTCCATACCATAGTCAAAACAAGATCTAAAGTATGATTAAAGTGGTGGGTGGACTCATTTACATTTTGAGCAAAGCCAATTGAGTCTAATAATAGATTAAATGCAGTGGTGAGGCTGCCATTCTCAGCATCTGTGTGGATGTTAAAATCGCCCACTATAATTATCTTATCTGAGCTAAGCACTAAGTCAGACAAAAGGTCTGAAAATTCACAGAGAAACTCACAGTAACGAGCAGGTGGATGATCGATAACAACAAATAAAACTGTTTTTTGGGACTTCCAATTTGGATGGACAAGACTAAGAGTCAAGCTTTCAAATGAATTAAAGCTCTGTCTGGGTTTTTAATTAATTAATAAGCTGGAATGGAAGATTGCTGCTAATCCTCCGCCTCGGCCCGTGCTACGAGCGTTCTGGCAGTTAGTGTGACTCGGGGGTGTTGACTCATTTAAACTAACATATTCATCCTGCTGTAACTAGGTTTCTGTAAGGCAGAATAAATCAATATGTTGATCAATTATTATATAATTTACTAACAGGGACTTAGAAGAGAGAGACCTAATGTTTAATAGACCACATTTAAGTGTTTTAGTCTGTGGTGCAGTTGAAGGTGCTATATTATTTTCTTTTTGAATTTTTATGCTTAAATAGATTTTTGCTGGTTATTGGTAGTCTGGGAGCAGGCACCGTCTCTACGGGGATGGGGTAATGATGGGATGGCAGGGGGAGAGAAGCTGCAGAGAGGTGTGTGAGACTACAACTCTGCTTCCTGGTCCCAACCCTGGATAGTCATGGTTTGGAGGATTTAAGAAAATTGGCCAGATTTCTAGAAATGAGAGCTGCTCCATCCAAAGTGGGATGGATGCCATCTCTCCTAACAAGACCAGGTTTTCCCCAGAAGCTTTGCCAATTATCTGTGAAGCCCACCTCATTTTTTGGACACCACTCAGACAGCAAGCAATTCAGGTAGAATATGCGGCTAAACATGTCACTCCCGGTCCGATTGGGGAGGGGCCCAGAGAAAACTACAGAGTCCGACATTGTTTTTGCAAAGTTACACACCGATTTAATGTTAATTTTAGTGACCTCCGATTGGCGTAACCGGGTGTCATTACTGCAGACGTGAATTACAATCTTACCAAATTTACGCTTAGCCTTAGCCAGCAGTTTCAAATTTCCTTCAATGTCGCCTGCTCTGGCCCCCGGAAGACAATTGACTATAGTTGCTGGTGTCGCTAACTTCACATTTCTCAAAACAGAGTCGCCAATAACCAGAGTGTGATCCTCGGTGGGTGTGTCGCTGAGTGGGGAAAAACGGTTAGAAATGTGAACGGGTTGGCGGTGTACACGGGGCTTCTGTTTAGGGCTACGCTTCCTCCTCACAGTCACCCAGTCGGCCTGCTTTCCCGGCTGCTCGGGATCTGCTGGAAGGGAACTAACGGCGGCTAAGCTACCTTGGTCCGCAACGACTACAGGGGCCTGGCTAGCTGTAGAATTTTCCACAGTGCGGAGCCGAGTCTCCAATTCACCCAGCCTGGCCTCCAAAGCTACGACTAAGCTACACTTATTACAAGTACCATTACTGCTAAAGGAGGCCAAGAAATAACTAAACATTTCACACCCAGAGCAGAAAAGTGCGGGAGAGACAGGAGAAGCCGCCATGCTAAACCGGCTAAGAGCTAGTAGCTGCACTAAGCTAGCAGATTCCTAAAAACACACAAAGTGAATAATGTGTAAATAATTTAGAGGTGATTCAGCAGATGGAGTGCTTTAGTTAAGGCACGTGAAGATTACACTGTGAAACAAATCGTTATCTAGATCAATCTAACTGCGCAGATTAAACAGCTAACAGATACAGCAAAACACCGCTGTGCTCCGGAACAGGAAGTGATACAATATCGCAGTGAGAGCCAACCACCAGTAGAGGCAAGCAAGAGCAGAAAAAGAAGAAGTAAATGCGTGCACAAGCAGCTTCCTTCTTGTGTGAGTGCACACTGCACAATGTGCGCACGCTCACACAAGCCGGGTGGCTTTAAAACAAACATGGCGCAGTTTGTTTTGCTGACGGATGACGATTTGATGCACGGCATGGTGGACTTCATTGTCTGAATTATTTTTGGACTCCTATTTAAAGGTCGTGTTGGATTGTTGATGTCAAAGTAGCAGTGACACACCAAAGCTGGATTCATTTCTGACATTATCTTTTTTCGCTGCAGTGAGGAGGTGCCAAAATGTAAGTCCCTTTTCTGTTGTTTGTAAATTAATATAATATAAAATGACAAGGATCTATTTTAGCCATTTTATAAAACAAATAATTAATAATTAATTAAATAAGTGTTAAATAATTAATTATTAATAAAAATAAATAACCAATAATGTTTTATTATATAAACAAAAAATACAGTTATAAATAAATAATAACATGAAGCAAACAAATATAAAATTAAATAATTAAATAAATACAAACATGCAAAACTATTTTTTTAAATAATATACATGAGATCAGATATGATCAACAATGCATCGAGCTTTAATAATTGTTAATGCCACATACTGAAACCTTCTGGAATACCATGAAATGTTGGCATTTTTTTCAAAGGCCACCACTTTGATTTATCCATTTAAATGATCCCATTTGTGATTAGAAATGGTGTGTGACTCCGGTGGCTTATTTTACTAATTCATCGCTTCCTCTGCTACAGCTGCCTGCCTGGGTAGTCCACATTATGAGAAGACCACCTCACAGGGATTTTCCCCTTCACCAGGTAACCACAAAGGAAGAAAAGAAACACATTATCCACATGTACAACATACCCAAATACTGACCACCAGCACAGCAGGAAACACACACACACACACACACACACACGCACACTTTATGAGGTGCCATACACCAGTGACCACCTACACAGGGTCTCAGTATTCTCTAATCCATATGCAGGCTGAATAGAGTGACCCGTGCAAAGGAGGATTACATTGGTAGATTAATGGAAATTTTAATTAGACTTATTTTAATTTTAAAGTGCCTTTGATAATAAGAATAACTACGGGAAAGAAGAGCACTCCTTCAGTATGAATTTTCACATGCAGTCAAATACACTTACATGGAAAAAAGTATGTTGGATTTGAAATTAAATGACAAAAATGACATAGTCAAGATGCGAAAATGACAGTTGTCACTATGTAGGTGCAATGTACAGTACTGTGCAAATGTTTTAGGCATCACAAAAGCATTAAATATTCTGAAAACCTGATGAATTTTCATGAATAAATATTATGATAAATTTCAACTTTGATGATAATCGATATGAAAACTTGTATTTACGTGTGATTTTTCGGTATATAAGTCGCACCAGAGTATAAGTGGTAGGACCTCAAAATCTATTTAAGAAAAGTATAAGCAGTTGACTTTTAAGTAATTGTGTTTTACAGTCATTTTAATATGCCACTTGAGATTTCTTTGAAATGTAAGGTGCAATACAAATAAAATGTGTTATTATTAATATTGCGTGATCATTTGCAACTGTGTTTGTGTGGTACTCTACTGCCAAATACACTTACAAAGAAACTATTATTAATCGTTATTATTATGGAATAAAAAATATATCTCACATAGTCACTTTTGTTGGAACTCATTTTCTGTTGGCCTGCCAATAAAAAATGGGGTGGGGGAGGGACATCAAACTCTACTTTTATTGTAACTCAGGATGTCTAAATCTTTTGTACAATACTGTATGCACTGTATTTTTTGGAGTATAAGCCACAGTTTTTTAGTAGTTTGGGAGGCCCTGCAATGTATACTCGAGTGCTACTTACATACTGAAAAATCACATATTCCTTACTGCTAATAATAACAGTAATAATTACAATGACTATTTATGTAGGATTTTCCCAGCAATCAAAGCATTAAATAAAAGCATAAATGGCAATTAATAAAATGTGCACTACAATAAAGCACAAAAATTCCACACCAAAGAGCTGTAACACAGAAAAAAGGTGCAACTTTTACTTTGGTGCAACTTATACTCCAGTATGACAGATATCTTTCCCTCTTCATGAGGCAATTTTTTTAAACAGGTGCATTTTTGCGGTGCAATTTATACTCAGATAAATATGGTATCTCTCTGCCAGAGTAATACTGACATCTACACTGACAATAAGTCTATTGGATTTACACAATTGTAATATGTACATTGGTTAAACATGATCACAGTGCCTGCAAATCACATACTTTCCCAATATTTCTAATTGACACACATGAGAAAAGTATGTTATTTGGACATGGGCCACTGGGAGGTGATGGTCATGCAGGTTAAAGCGGTGCTGCTTTAACCAGAGGATTCTTGGTTCCAGTCCTTGTGTAGTCCCCAAGCTGCTTCTTTCAATGTCAATTTTCAATATATTTTCATTTATATATAGCACCAAATCACAACAAAGTTGCCTTAAGGTGCTTCACACAAGTAAGGTCTAACCTTACCAACCCCCAGACCAACAGTGGTAAGGAAAAACTCCCTCTGACGATTTGAGGAAGAAGCCTCAAGCAGGCCAGACTCAAAGGGGTGACCCTCTGCCTGGGTCATGCTACAGACACATTTTACAAAATGAATATACAGGAAATGTTGCCGGTGCACAGGACAGGAGGGTAGCAGAAGCAAACACCACACCCATCTCAAGATGGAGCCACACCTCAAACAGAGAAAAAAAAACAAAACAGAATCAGACATCGGAAAGACAACAAATACAGTATAATTTGTCAGCATTAAGCAACAAGAAAAACAAAAGAAATACTAAGGTGATCGCCGGCCACTAGTCCTAAGCTTCACTAAAAGACCCAGGCTTTTGATAAAGTTGAGGCCGCGTCCCACTCTGTTTCATAATAAAATTAATTAAAAGACTAAAAAGCTTAGTAACACACTCTGCCAGTATGGCAGCCATACAAAAAGGAAAACAAGCACGCCTTAAGTCTGGACTTGAAAGTCTGTACATAATCTGACTGTTTATTGATGCAAGGAGATCATTCCAGAGAACAGGGGAATGATAAGAGAAAGCTCTGTGACCCGCAGACTTTTTATTCACCCTAGGGACACTAAGTAGTCCTGCTCCTTGAGAACACAAAGCCCGGGTCGGTACGTAAGGTTTAATTAGGTCAGCTAAGTAGGGAGGTGCCAGTCCGTCAACAATTTTATAGGCTCGCAGCAGACCTTAAAATCCTTGTGTACAGTTGAGGGTCTTGTGTGGAAGCGTTCTGACACTGGTGTCTGAATGGGTGAATGTCACTACTGTAAATCTCTCAGTTTCCAATTGAGATGGAAAAGTGAGATATTAATGTAGCCCATTTGCCATTTGACTAATCAGCCGTGGCTGTAGCAGGTACACATGTAAATGACCAACGCTTTCAGTATCACGTCTACATTGTTTTCTGCTATAAACTCACTTCTCGCAGGTTTCAAAATGACTGCTTATGAATGATAACTTCTACCACTGCAATTACGGGTAATAAACAGACCCGGAAAATGAACGGCATTCAAATGATCAGAAATTCTTTGATAATTTTTGTAGTTTTCATTTCATGAGTTGAAAAGCATCCTTGACTTTTTTTTCCTTTTACCTATACAGTTTCCCAGTTCATGCATACCATCCTCCCAGAAACCAATTACATTTAACACTTTGACAAAAATCCATTTACATCTTTTTATTTTCCCTGTAGGTTTTGAGCATAAGCCGCATTCAGCGCAAAGGTATGTTTGACACCTTTTACAACAGACAGATCTGTGAGGCCATCATGACGGTCACATCCAGAGAATAATTGAATGAGCCTATTACGGAAGAAATTCACCTTTACAATTAGATAAGGTTAACACTTGATTAATGCTACATAACTAAATTTGGTTAATTAATCATGAATCTTTTCTTAATATGCAACCTGCAAAATATTAATTCAAATCATGCCATCATGTTGAATAGTGAAGCATACATATTGCAGCTGCACATCCACAGTCAGCCAATTCAGTGAAATCAGAGTTACAATGACAACATCTGGTGATGTTTTAGCTCACCGTTAAAAATTTGCTGTGATTGTAATTCAAATACCATTGTGTAGCCCAAATATGAATAAAGAACATTTCAGTAAAAGTGCAAATGTTTCCTATGATACACGATGTGCTGTGTCAGAAACAGTTTTTGATTTTTTGAGTTTTAATTTTTATTAACACAAAACAAACATTCAATGAAGAGTTATGCTGGAAAACTAGAACTAAGGCAACATTTGGATACATGACTCAAAATATCAAAGTAAAAAAAATTAAAATACACTGCTCCATGATGTGTTAAACAAGCGTAAACAAGACATGTTTAGTAGTTAATTCAACAGACTACCACTTCTTTTTAGAATACCCATTCATTGTCCCATGTGAGAGTCAATGCCCACAGAAAATATTTCAATAAACAAATCCTTGTATTACATGAAAACCACACACATCCTTGCCTCATAGCAATTCAAACAAGATTTAGACCAATTTAATCAGAATACACACAGCAGGGGTGGTGGCCAAGTGGTTAATGCGCTTGGTTTCAGTTCGGAAGGTTCTGGGTTCAAATCCCACCCCTGCCACATTTCTCCATGTAATGTGGAGTTGCGTCAGGAAGGGCATCCGGCGTAAAACCTGTGCCAAATCAACATGCAGATCCACCTTGGATTTGCTGTGGTGACCCCGAGTGCAAACAAGGGAGCAGCCGAAGGGACTTACTTTTTAATCAGAATACACACACACATACAATTCAACTACCCTGTAAGGAATAAAATCTTAGCAACACGCCCCATTTCTCATTATATTTTTTTAAAATCTTATCATATTATAAGATACTCTTTTGAAAGTTTCAACTTTGCCTAGTTCTGTAAGACAATCTTGAAATACCTTTCAGATCTTTCTCATTCATCTGTTTGCCAATCATCGAAATCAAGTTAGTTAAAGGTTTTGCAATATGGGCCATAGGTTTAGGACTGACTAACATGTAGAGACTAGGACAAAAATTATAATCCACTCTTGTGACTTGTGTAATATTCTCAGGGACCCTTTTCCAAAAACTCTGAATCCTTGGACATGACCATAGTGCATGTACTGGAGTTCCAAGCTCCCCCTCACACCTCCAACAGCGTTCAAACTCAGCCTATATAACCTACTTGGGTACAAATAGAAATTGTTGAGGAATTCTAAATAGAAGTAGTCTTATTTTTATATCCCTAGAGACTTGTTTAATGGTCCCAACAATTTTATCCCAGTCATTTTCTTCAAATTTAGTATTCAAATCCCTCTCACAAACCTTTCAAAGTAGCATTGAATGGATAATCAGATTCATTCATTAGCACAGAATAATAATGAATAATAATGCAACACCCCGTGTCCAATCCCTGCAATTCCTAAAATGTCCTTAATGAGGGCCACACCCTAGGGTGGTGTATGCATACACCCAAAAGTAGTGACAAGTAGGTCTCTCATTGAAGATATCTCCAAAATTGTTATTGGCAAGGTTGAATTGTTCGACCAAATTATCAGATATTTTAATGGGCAGTGTCAGTTTATTTGTAAAATACAAAACCATTTTTTCTTCTGTATTACATCAACAAAAAATAGGAATTCAACAGTGATTCTTTGCTGTTAATGTCTCATGAATGGTAAAATAAGAATATGAAGAGTTCAGAAGCAAAACCCAGAATCTCCAAAGCCATAATTTTTTAATTGAGGCCAACATGTACTTGGCTGTCAAGGGGACCATCAGTGTGCAAAATATGAATGAATTTGAACAAACTGTTTTCATTTTATTGATGAAAGTCTGTGCATTTCTGCATACGGTTTCCTTTAAATCTCCATTTTCAACTGCATTTTCCTCCATTTAAAAAAAAGTACTTACTGGGTTTTGCATCTGAACTCTTCATATTTAACATTTGATCTGCAGAAACACACACACACACACACACACACACACACACATCTTACTGGACAGAACGCAGGGTTACATATACACTCAGAAAAATGACTCATTGGATGAACTCAATTCAATTATGTGCAGGATTTCCATCTAATAAATAGATGTAGCCCCAACTCAAAAAAGCACATCCATACAAGATAATTTAATTTAGTTGGGACTAAATATATTTATTAGATGGAAATCCAGTCTAATGAGTCAGTTTTTGAGTGTAGACAAACAAACACATTCACACCGGCTGACAATTTTAAAGCTCCCACTCCACTGAACCTGCATGTCTTTGGATGTGGGAGGAAGCCGGAGCACCAGGAGGGAACCGACGCAAACATGGGGAGAACACGCAAACTCCACACAGAAAGGCCACAGGTGGGAATCAAACCCATGACCTTCTTGCTGTGATGCAACAGTGCTAACCACTAAGCTGCTGCCCTACAGAAATACAGATGGGTCATTTCATCAGGGTCAAAGGTCAAATCAGAAATTTGAGGTCATTTAAGAATAACACTGAAGTGGAGCAAATAGAAAGACAGGATCTGTGAGCAGTTTAATGGCAACATTTCACATCTTGCTGCAGCAGTTACTGAGCAACAAAAAGGGGGGATTTCATTGGGGGGTCAAAGGTCAAAACTGGCACTTTTCAAGAAAAATGTTGAAATGGAGTAAATAGAAATTTGGGGTCACTGGGTAAGTGAAGACCAACAGCTGCTCTGTAACCTCAGAGGTTACTTGACTCCAGAGTGGGTGACTTCTGTGGTTTTTGGCGTTTACCATGGCAACAATTCTTTCTCTGACAAAGTGGTCACTGGAGCCTGTTGAAACTTGCATCTTGGTAATAATTTGACACCAAAATTAATCATATCATCCTTAGAAACAAGCAGACAGGTGCATTCTATACCGTTTCTTTTTCTTTTTTCTTTTGATATTTAGGTTGAGGAAAAACATCACTTTACGAGTGTTTGACAGATGAAAACACAACGGCTCAGTTCAGAGTTGTAGCTGTGACAAACAGAAAAGTATCCACTTCAATGCATAATAGAGTGAAGTGATTTATTGAAAAAAATAAATCAGAATATTGGACTTTCTATCAATTTCAATGCAGACTGCCTTTTCCTGAAGCTCTTTGTGGAGCTTTTTGTGTTCGACTGCAAACATGCCGTAAAACAAAGTGGTGGAACGAAGCTTCTAGTCTTTTTTTTTTTTTTTAACACAGCCAAATGTACATTTGACTCACGCTGCTTAAATTGTAATGTTTTAAGTGCCAAATTGGGATACGCATCAAAATCTTCAAATTGGGACATCCTCCTCCTGGAAAAGCTTTTTGGCAAAGGAAAACTGCATGGCTCATATATTATGCTAAAAAACACATTGGAGGGGAGAAAAAAAGAAGCTGTGAACAGGAAACGGGGTAAATTGGCACATTCTACCCTCTTAAAATTAATTGTGCTCGTGTTGTTGTCAGGATGTTGTGGGGCGACAGACAGAAGGGTGTTTTGGTTTTTTTTTTGTTTTTTTTGCAGGAGTTTAAAATTCAGACGATCCCCATGTGTGAAAACAGACACCTGGGGTAATCAACCGGGCGTGAGCTGTTCTCCATTTACCCATAAGCCTCTCTGTCCCTCCATGTCTTGCTGTCAATCGTCTCATACTCTTTACATTGTCATGCTTGCTGACTGATTAGGAATTACTTGTGTGTGTGTGTGTGTGTGTGTGTGTGGGGGGGGGGGGGGGTAGTGGTATGGTTACATATTTTACTCCAACAAAAAAAAAAGAAGAAGATTTAAAATATGGATGCAAAGTGTTTGAGGTGCTGGTACAGCTGATCTCAACTCTATTAAAAATTCATTCCCACTCGTGCTTGCTCCCCCCTCCACCCCACCGCCTTCTAATTTCTCCCTCTGTTGCACCCTCCTTTTTCTTAATAGCGTTTCCATCTCTTTGTGTCAGTTCATTTTACTGGCGAGGGGCATGATTCACCGTCTGTCTTTGTTTAGGTTGTCTTTCCGTTTCTCCTGCTTCTCTTCGCTTTCTTCTTCAAAAATGTGGTGTGGAATCAAGACACAAGAGCACCTACTGTTTTTCTGACAGTCTTCCTTCCCTAAATCAAAACCAACCAAAGAAGAAATCAGGTTATTACCCTTAGCTGTGTGTTCTCTCGCTCTTACCCATATTCCATTTTTTGTTCAAGGTCTGTGATTTTATGCTTTGAAAAGGAAGCACGGGAACAGTTGGTCAGGCGAACGGATAAGAGTTCCATTTGAAAGGGAATTGCTGCGTGAATAGAGAATGGAAAAAAAAAAATCAAATTGGAAATGAATGATTGACAGGATTCTAAAGCCTGTTTTTACCTGCCCTACATGTAAACGTCTGTGTCATTCCAGATAGATGAATTCCACTTTGGCTTTATTTATTTTAAAATATGGACCAACAATTTCCAACAGTGTATGAAGGGTTCAGATGCAAAACCCAGAATCTCCAAAATGACAAATTTTTAGCTGAGGCAAACATGCACTTGGATGCTTAGATAACTATCAGTGTGACATTTAATATTTTTAACATACCATTTTCATTTTATTTATGGTGCATTTTATAAAGTTTTTCCATTTAAATCCCTGTGAAAAAAATATTTTTTCTACATAAAAAATACAGATACTGGGTTTTGTATATGAAATTTTCATACAGTGGAGCAGATAATGAGGGGGAAAAAATCATGTATTTGGTGGTAAAAGCATCAAATTTGGCAGAGTGATTCTCATATTACTTAGCATATCTGGTCAATTAGCCACTTGAAAATTCAAGATGGTGGCCATTTTCCAAGATGGCTGCCACAATGACCTATCAAAAATAAATTTTTTGCATAGAAATTCTCCTAATTAATCAAATGACAGCACGGTGACTTAATGGTTAGCACTATTGCCTCACAACAAGAAGGTCATGGGTTTGACTCCCACTTGTGGCCTTTCTGTGTGGAGTTTGCATGTTTTCTCCCTGTTTGTGTGGGTTTCCTTCAGGTGCTCTGGGTTCCTCCCACATTTAAAAGACATGCAGGTTAGGTGAACTGGAAACTTTATAATTGTCCAGGTCTCCCTTTATCAGAGGTCTCAATCTCAATGGGACTAACCTGGTTAAATAAATTACATTACAATGATATTGACATCAAAGTCCATTTAGTTACATGATATGTTACTTGCTATTTATGGTATTATGTTTTATTTTGTTTGTGCCAAACTGTTTGTTCCAAATCAATAAGGAACTACATTTTTTTTTAGAAAAATTGGGGTGGATTTGGCAGAAATCATGAAATTAGGCAGCATCTTGAATTTCACCGATGCTGTAAAATAAATCTCTTGCGATAGCCACATTTCAGTGCAAAAAGTAATTTTTGGTAGGTCATTTTGTTAGCCATCTTGGAAAATGGCCACACAGAATTCTCACAGAATTTCAGAAATCTACAATATGCGGTAAAAGACTAATGCAGAAATCCTCCATGGTATAATGTGACATGGAATTGCTCAGTTTTTGCTATTGCTGGATAAATTGTTTAATGCAGTTATAACTGTGTGGGAAAGGAACAACTTTTTTCCTTTTTTAAAAAAATAGAAAGCAGGGCTCAAATGTAAGATCTGAAATGATTGATGGATTGAATTGCATGGAAGATATTATAATAAATAAAACTGGCAAAGGCAATGAAAGAGAGCTGTCTAAAAAAAAAGCAAGGACAGTTGGTAAACAGCATGCCAGAGAATCTCGCAGACACAAACAACACCGGCTAAAGATGGATGATAACGATAAAGACTGTACCAGTGATGAATGATCAGTGATGATGACAGATGAATGAATGATGGAAGGATACGAGAGGGAGGGAGAAGTTGTAAACAAGCCTAAATAACCTCATAAGGGAGGTGAAGGATGGATGGGGGGGTGAACAACCTCAGAGAAAGCAAATCATGAGATTCAATTAAAAGTAGCAATATAAAGAAGAGAGAAGTATGATTGAAAGTATGATCACGATCATTGACAAATAAAAACAAATATAAACGAAACAAATTCAACAAGAATGACTTAGTCGACTGCAGATCATCCAAACTCACATTTCATATTTATTCATTTTTTCCTTGAATAAGTTTGATACTTTTAATATAATTTGTCTCAATTCCTTTACAAGCATGAGTTCTTTAAAGATGAAAAATCCACTTAAATGATGTAAAATCTTTTCAATGTAGCCACTCGAATCTGGGTAGACACTGTGTTAATTATAAAATCTGTCAAGTGTTGCTCTTTCACAATAAGCCTCCCACAGGAACGACGTGTATCTGAGGGAGGGATGCTTTTTTCCGTCTGATATAATGCTGCTTCAAGGCCAACATGATGGGGTCAGACCATCACGTTTCTGTCTCAATCAGCTCCAAAACAGACCTAACGAACATTTCTGAGCTTGTGTCAGCAAAAAAGCTTAACCAGGTCAGTGTTTTGTTTTAAGCTTGGTTCTCACATACAAGTACACTTTGTCAAAATTGTAGTTGTCAAGCCTGATCATGTACTGTCAACTCACAAGAGTGCTTTACAACAATGCCATGACCAGTTTGACAGGGATGCGGTCAAAATGAAAAAAAAAAAAATCTGCAGCTTTCAAACTGATACTACAACATAACTGCATACATCCCTGCAGTGTTCTCACTGCATTTACCACATTCCTACTAAATTCTGATACTGCATCCTTACTATGTTTTCACTGCGACTAGATTAGATCGCACCACACACTTACCATGTTCTCACTGTGTTTAGTCAGTCCTTACAACTACTGCACCATGTGCTGTGCTTTTTCATTCATTCTGCAAGTTTTCTTGTGTCCTCATCAGCAGTATACTTAACAGTCAAATACAGTGTACACTTATGTGCCAAAGGAAGTTGTAGAAGATGATTCATGATTCTGATGTTCATATGCAATCAAACTGCAAAATGCTGCAATTACAGTATGAGCCAGTATCCGTTCAAGCTTGCCCGTCGGCAGGCATGAACGATGCTGCTGCAACAGTTTCGTGCACGTGGAAACAGTGCGAGCAGCTGCATGATGTGTAACCACATCACGCAACTGCTGTGAAAAAAAAAATGCCACCCATGGGGTTCGAACCTGTAACTTACAAAAGCTCTGATTGTCAGCCAGAAACGTCAACACTAAGCTACCATCGCTGTCCTGTAAAAGGTGTAGGAAAATGCCTGATATCAAGAAGGACATGGACGTATTTAAAAAAAAAATACAGCCACACACCATATAAAAACACCACATTTTATTGAATCCCTCTTATCTAGGGGGCAATACAAGTATGATCCATCTGTTTCTCTGTAGCTGACCCATGGTCACAGATGTACAGTCATGAAATGACATGGATAAAGCAGGGTGCTCTTATCATGTCCATATCTGCTGGCAGTGTGTCCAGCTGGCCCCTCATGCATGTCCTGCCCGACATGCATGTCTTGTGGACAGAGCACCACAGGACAAACACTGCATCATGTGGAACAGAGCTCACATGGGTGATGTGACATTCACATCGCCCCGCTGTGTGTTGTGATCTGATGGTCCGTTTCACCTGGGGCAGCCTGTCAATGTGGGTGCTGTAGGCAAGCTCACTGCAGCCCATTGCAACAGTGATATTTGTTTTATGTATGTCCATGTGAGAACAGCAAGCAGACACATGTGCGTCACAGTGGACAGTTGTTAGTTTATGTCCGTCCAAACACAGTACATGTTCTCCAGCTGGGACGTCCAGAACCAGAGATCTCCACAGCTGCTCCTGTTGGCGGACACACCCCCTGTTAGTTCAGCGCACACACCAATGTGTTACTGTGTCTGTTTGCAAAGCAACACTCATGGCGGCACTTAATCACATTCAAGATGGATGTTAAATTTGTCTGTCTGCTGACTGCTGTCGTGCTAATAGTGTGAATGACCACACATTTTCTACGTGCCATGCGAGTGGTGTTAGATGTTTGTGTGTGTCAGCTGGAATTTGCCCGACACCTGCCATGAGAGGGCTCTCACAGCCACACTCTGTCTTTCAGCCGTTGGTGTGCGTAAATAGTTGTAGCAACAGGTGTACGAGGCGGCTACGATTTTACACTTTTTGCATATGATTCCTGTTTCATCCGCACTTCACACACTATTCGAACACATTCGTATTATGTGTGACGGGGCACTTAACATGGGCTAAATGCAGAGAGCAAATTTCATTGTATGTTCAATGACAATAAAGACCCTTCTTCTGCTTCTAGTTCTTCTTCTACTTTGTCAAGAATGTTTAAGACTCACCATGCCACCATCAAAGACTATCCCCAGAATCTGCCTGATAGCACAAGATGCAACCACATCAGTTTTGTGGTCTGTTGTGGAACTTTTGCAAATGTTCTTGTTGTCTTCCTGTAGTCTTCCTTTATCTTGAAACCCTGGGCATTCTTAAATATTTGTGGCTAGTTGGGGTTACTCCATTATCATTAAAGCAGCAAGAATCTATAGGATTATGCAGTGATAGCATCTTGATACAGTCTTGATGGTGTTATGCTAAATCATGGTGGTTCTTGCTTCAGTCTTGTTGAATCGTCCTGTACATCAGGTACTAGGTCAGGACAAGGTACAGGTAATAAGGTACAGGTAATAAGGTCATGGTGATGTTACAGAGAAGTCCTCTGCGGTGACAGCAGTTACTGGTTCATAATAAAAACACAAACCAATCCTGTCTTAGAATTTTGCCATTGTTCTACCAATTTTAATTACAGATTGCACAGTAGTTAACATCTGGGCTTGAGAACTTGCAGCTAGTTAACTACTGGCTGCATGTTACAACTCACATATTACCTTTTAAAATGAACATTGAAGCCACAAAATATACATTAGCGGTTATTAAATCAGTTACAACAACTATTTGTTTTGATTTACTGTTAAATTGCAGGAAAATTGTGCTATTTGTATTACCTGACTAGTAAGGTAATTCCGTATAGCTAGTCAATCAATCAATCAATTTTTTTTTTTTATATAGCGCCAAATCACAACAAACAGTTGCCCCAAGGTGCTTTATATTGTAAGGCAAGGCCATACAATAATTATGTAAAACCACAACGGTCAAAACGACCCCCTGTGAGCAAGCACTTGGCTACAGTGGGAAGGAAAAACTCCCTTTTAACAGGAAGAAACCTCCAGCAGAACCAGGCTCAGGGAGGGGCGAGGGGAGCTAGTAGTAGTTAACCATTATCACTAGTCATCCAACCCTAGTTTACAGCCACAGCTCAACTCGGAGAGATTCTCAGTAATATACTCAACAAAAATATGAACGCAACACTTTTGGTTTTGCTCCCATTTTGTATGAGATGAACTCAAAGATCTAAAACTTTTTCCACATACACAATATCACCATTTCCCTCAAATATTGTTCACAAACCAGTCTAAATCTGTGATAGTGAGCACTTCTCCTTTGCTGAGATAATCCATCCCACCTCACAGGTGTGCCATACCAAGATGCTGATTAGACACCATGATTAGTGCACAGGTGTGCCTTAGACTGCCCACAATAAAAGGCCACTCTGAAAGGTGCAGTTTTATCACACAGCACAATGCCACAGATGTCGCAAGATTTGAGGGAGCGTGCAATTGGCATGCTGACAGCAGGAATGTCAACCAGAGCTGTTGCTCGTGTATTGAATGTTCATTTCTCTACCATAAGCCATCTCCAAAGGCGTTTCAGAGAATTTGGCAGTACATCCAACCAACCTCACAACCGCAGACCACGTGTAACCACACCAGCCCAGGACCTCCACATCCAGCATGTTCACCTCCAAGATCGTCTGAGACCAGCCACTCGGACAGCTGCTGAAACAATCGGTTTGTATAACCAAAGAATTTCTGCACAAACTGTCAGAAACCGTCTCAGGGAAGCTCATCTGCATGCTCGTCGTCCTCATCGGGGTCTAGACCTGACTCCAGTTCGTCGTCGTAACCGACTTGAGTGGGCAAATGCTCACATTCGCTGGTGTTTGGCACGTTGGAGAGGTGTTCTCTTCACGGATGATGGAGATGTGTTGCACTGCATGAGGCAAATGGTGGTCACACCAGATACTGACTGGTATCCCCCCCCATGAAACAAAACTGCACCTTTCAGAGTGGCCTTTTATTGTGGACAGTCTAAGGCACACCTGTGCACTAATCATGGTGTCTAATCAGCATCTTGGTATGGCACACCTGTGAGGTGGGATGGATTATCTCAGCAAAGGAGAAGTGCTCATTATCACAGATTTCGACTGGTTTGTGAACAATATTTGAGGGAAATGGTGATATTGTGTATGTGGATAAAGTTTTAGATCTTTGAGTTCATCTCATACAAAATGGGAGCAAAACCAAAAGTGTTGCGTTTATATTTTTGTTGAGTGTATGTGCCAGCATGAAGGCAGGCAGTGGGGAAGTTCCTTTCCAGTCCTGTTCACCTATTTCCTACGCAAACATTTTCAACACCACGCAAGAAAGGTCCTAGTCATAACTCATGAGGATCAAAAGGAATTCCTTTTTGCTTTTAGGGCACCATGGTAACCACTGAACCACCCATACTGCAGATCTTACATGAGGCAAACGCAAGAACAGCTCTTCACCAAAAATTACATGACTTTGAAATTGGCCACTCAGGTGATGTTACAAATGTGTCATTTATTTCCATTTTTATAAGACTTGAAAGTTTCTTCCATTCAGTTAACACTGTTTTGCTTTTATCTTTTATCTACTTGACATTTTGGATGACACACAGTAAGAGACTATATTATTTCTGTATCAACTTTGGCCTAGTGCACAGGTGCTTAACTCTGATGTCTGTGGCTTGAAGCTGATAAGCAGCTATTACTTTCCCACACACCACAGGCAAAGCCATCACCCATTTACAGCTGTGTGGATTGGGACAATGTGGATCAAGTGGACACATCTGGAATTGAACCCCTGTTTGTTAATTGGTAGTTCAACTCCTATACCACCAAATCTATAACACTTTGGTTACATCTGGTTCTAGAAGAAGGAGGTCCATCAAGGTGACGTTTTTCTTCAGATAATACAGTGTGTATCAGATTACACTTTACAATTCCACCTACAGGGGACACCAGTCCAAGGCAGGTTAATTCTCCCTGCCAAGGCAAATACCCTTTTACAGCCGGGTAGACAATGATGATGATGAAGTGGTATAGAGGAGGATTTTCATTCCCCAAAACATTAAATCTAGGCTTGCATCTCAGATGTACCTTCTGGCAAATTGTAGCTCAACCTTCAGGCCTTCTTTTTAATAAAACCCTCCTCTGTACCACTTCATCATGAAGCTGTATAAATGGGGATACAAAATGCAAAACATGCACTATTCACAATTTCTCCAATCACAGCCAGAGAAGCCTGTAACTTCTTCTGGGTTGTCTGTGCGTCTTGGTGGCTTTCCTCACTCTTCTCCTTCTTGCACAGTCACTCAGTTTTTGAGAACTGTCTACGCCACACCGATTTACCATAGAGTGTCATACTGTTTGTTTTTCTTCATAACTGATGTAAATAAAGTTCAAGACATATTCACCGACTCTGAAATGTTCATGTATCCATCCCCTGACTTGTCTGAAGAAAACTGGCAATTAAACTGATTATTTACAGGTATTATACCAAAGGGGCTGATTACTTATGCAACCCATCATCTCGGCTTTTATATTTTTAATTAATTTATATCACGTTGTAGAGATTTACTTTCAGTTTGAGTCTAAGGAAGATAATTTTAGAAATGTTTATACAGCCTGATTTATTTTTTGGATTTGAAATGCCATAAATAAATTAGAATGCATGAAATACCAAGGGCCTGAATACTTCACTGCATGTGGATACGCCAGATGACCCTCTTTTATTTAATATTTTGTCAAATACTAAGAAAAGGACTAACTACATCAATAAAGTGCTTTAAATTAACAAGCATTATCTTGTTAGAGCTTACAGTTGTGCTCAAATGTTTACATACCCTGGCAGAAGTTTAGTTTTTTTTTGTTTGGTCATTTTTCAGAGAATATGAATGATAACAAAAAACTTTTTTTTCACTCATGGTTAGTGGTTGGGTGAAGCCATTTATTGTCAAACAACTGTGTTTACTCTTTTGAAATAATAATGACAACACAAACTACCCAAATGACTCAAATCAAAAGTTTACCTACTCCTTTTCTTAATACCATGTGTTTCCCCCTTTAACATCACTGACAGCTTGAAATCTTTTGTGGGTTTTGTCTGAAATTTCCCTATTGAGGGATGAATAAAGGCTTTTCTTATCTTAGTTTTGGATGAGGCTCTTTCATGGTAAAGCTGCCACTGAATACGTCTTGGACTTTATTTACATTAATTACAAAGAAATACAAACAGTATGGCACTTTATGGTAAATCTGCATGGAGTAGACAGTTCTCAAAAACTGAGTGACTGTGCAAGAAGGAGAAGAGTGAGGAAAGCCACCAAGACACCCACACAACCCAGGATAAGTTGTGGGCTTATGTGGCTGTGATTGGAGAAATTGTGCACAGCTTTGCATTTTGCATCACTATTCTTAGCTTCATGGTGGAGTAGAGCAGAGAAGGATTTTCTTTCACCAAAACAGATCAAATCCAGGCTTGCATCTCAGATGTACCTTCTGGCAATTTGTAGCTAAACTTTCAGGTCTTCTTTTTAAGAAAATCCTCCTCTATACCACTTCACCATGAAGATAGATAACTGGCACAGTGTGAAGCCACCTGGCTGGCTGATTTCATTTCCACCACGTAAATTGCGATTTACATGACAGACAAAAAGAGTGGAAATTAAATCAAACACATAAGGGTGAAGGCATGAACTCATCCCTGTGTGATTGCTTTGCTATGGACATGCAGCACATGTCAGCTGACCCCAGACTGACTGACAGCTTGACGTGACCGTGCACACATGGTGTTACATTACAACACAGACATCAGACATCAGGCAGGACAAACACATAATAATCCGCTGACAGAGGTGGGCGTGTCCTGCTGTGACATGCAGCTGGTCAGATATCTGTACTTGCAACTCACAGCTCGGGAACACGGGAACACCTGTACTTGCTTGTAGGATATGAAGACGCATAACTACAGTGTGAAGTGCGGACATTGGCATGCTGTCCTCGCGTGGGAATAAATTAAAACATATTGCTTCAGATGACCGTGCAGACCACGCCTCATTTCCTCCCGACTGCATCAGATTATGGCAATATTTGCTGTATCGGACAAATATTGCCATAATTCTTGCTAAGTGTGACGGTGGCTTTACCATTTCTAACCTACAACATTTATAAATGTAACCATTAAACTGTTTCTAACATTTTATAGTTGTTGAAATTATTATTATTATTATAAGTAGTAGTAGTAGTAGTAGTATGAAAAAAATGTCTTCAAAAGTAGACCTTTAATCTGGAGGTGTTGTGCTCCCCCCCACACCTCCTTTCCATCTGGAGTCACCCCTGGTTTGCAGTCTGAGCAGGAAGAATGGATAGTGTATTTATGCAAAAAGCATGACCAGATTGACAGGTAAGAATGTTTATCTTTTTTTTTATTATTATTATTTTTTTATATTATGTCATCCTCAGAAAGAGACTTTAGGTGCATTTGGGTGGAAAAAAGTATTAATATTTGTTGTTAACTCATTGCAGGTCCTCGGCTGTTTTTTAGTGAGGACACTCACAGAGTAGCACAGAGTTTAAAAGAAAAAAGTGTAAAAATGTCTTAGTAAAGCTCAGGGCAGGTGTGCTGCTGTCACCACGCTTTAAGAGAAGACAACTTTTTTTTCAACTTGGAGCTGCTGCACAAACCAGCAGATGAACAGCTCGCAGCATCAAATGCAAAGTGGGTGAACCCCCGACACCCCCCTGCCTACAGACAGTGGTGGGCACAGCACAACACATAATCAGCTAACTGAAAAGTTATCTTTTATAAAGCAGCAAAAGCTCAACTCTCTACTCAATAGTAGTGCTGCTGTGAGGTGGAGGTCTTGGAAAATAAAAGTGCTGACTTGTGGTTTGTGGTAAATTAAATTAATACAGATAAAATAACTCCATTAATGTAAATTATGTCATTTGTACAAAGTTAAAACATAACACATATCTTTTAATTTTAAATAATGCACTAATTCTGAAGTTGCGAAAGGGATTATGGGTAAATGAGCCTCCACTAACACTGATTGGTTGACTCATTCATTCTATGTAAAAACCAACACGTTAATGTGACGTGTGTGTTGGTATTTAAATGTGCTTTTGTAAAATATGCCATTTTATTTATATGTAAAAAAAAACAAAAAAACAACCCATTTGCAAAAGCCAACTAAGTCAAGTTGTGGTTTGAAAACAGTCTGATGTATTTGGGGTCAAAATGCATAGAACACTGCATCTACTGGCGCTAACAACAAAATCCAAGACAATTGTAAATGAACATTATACAACCAAAATGTATACTTTTGTTTCTTTAGCTGCAGTAAGAGGCTACAACAACTCTCAGGCACCCAAAGAACTATAATTTATGGGATATCTCAAATTAGGGCGAATACTGCCATGAACACTACTGGCCAGTAGATGGCAGTAGAGCCCATAGAGCAAACAGGAAAATATTGGAAAAGCAACCTGAGCTTCTTCTGACATTTAAAACAAACACAATAACAAGTAACAACATCTTTAAACCCAGAGAATATATTCATAAGAGTGTCAGGCACATTATACAAAGAGTTTAATGCTGTTGTCCATGTGGAGCCTGATCAGAGTGTCTCAAATGCATTTCTCCTGTCGTGACTGTACCCATAATGCACTGGGCAGCAGAGCATGTCCACACTAAATCCTTCAAAATGACTGCAGTGCTTTAAAACTAAAACATATAGCTGATATTTTCACGTTATAAAACTTCAGATGTGACGTTAATTTAAATAACATGTCTGAAATTAGTTTGGTTAAAATTTTAACCAGAAGTTAAAACTGCATTCCTCTGGATGACTTGGGTGATATTGCCCGTGAATTAGTATGGTGTTGGGAGCAATGATCTTGTGACCAGTTTGCCGCTCACTGCAGAGGATAGAGCGGTTTCTGTCTAAACCAGCAATTCTGTGTTTTTGAGAACAGAGCTGCTTATGTGCTATAAAACAGGTAAGCGCTAAAATCTTTGCTATCAAGTTTAACAAAGGTTTTTATCTGTTAAAGCTTTATTTACTTCACCTGCAAAAATGTTAGTGATTTAAAATTATCAGACCAAAATTTATTGGAAGATAATTGGTCCGATGATGGTTTTCAAAGTTATCTGAAAAGCTAATCCGCTAATGAAAAACATTATCTTCGATGGTTAGCGGATTAGCAGAACTGTGGCCACCACTGCCTATGGACCACTTTTCATGCTGCGATCGACCCACAGTATCTCTGCGATTGACTTATTGGGCAGCCCTGCTTTATACTATATAACAATATAAAAATAATAGTAACACACAGTGAATTGGAGAAGTAACTTTAATCTGATTACTGATTTGGAAAAATTATTGCATTAGACTGCTCGTTACTGAAAAAAGCAGTCAGATTAGAGTTACCGGCATCACTGACCATAACCCAAATGAATCACAAAACAACAGGTCTGTGACAGTGCTTTCCAACCTTCTTGGAAATATTGGGTCTAACGTGCAAGGCTGTCTAATCTACGTATGACTGGTCAAATGCAAGCTTCAACTGGTTGCATTACAGGGTATGAAAAAAGAGAACGCACAAAGAAATTTAATAAGGCTGTGACATTTGAACAACAGAACAAATGGTATTGACACAACTTTACATAATCTCTATGGTAACTGAAGCATGTGACAAATTCGCCCCTAGAATCTTGTACTTCTTAAATTATTTCTGAACGTCTTGTGTGAATGTGTTACATTGACGCGTGTGTGTGTGTGTCATACAATATGTAAAGTGCATGAAGTGAGTAGACACTAAGTGCATTTTGGCTCTTTATTGGCTGTTCTTTGTTGATATCACAGTTCCTCTCATACCAACAAACTAGACAAATTGTTTTGTATATGTGAATTTAAAGCTGAACACACCTCTGCCTGCAGTTCCTAAATGAAATGAATTCCTGGCTTTTTGAAATGACATCCATTCCCTGGCAGTGTGCACTAAACAAGGCTGTGCTGTGTTGGTCCCAGCAGCCCATCCTGTCTCACCTGTGTAAATGACTGTGTGTAAACACACTGGATCACTCTAGCTTCATGTGGTTAGCCACTTCCCCTCGCTGGGATGAGCTCGGCAGCGGAGAAATAAGCCCTTTCCTGCACATTGAGGAAAAGATAAGCTCAACTGTAACCTACAGTAATTCTTTCCAGGTGGTGTTTGGATTTTATCTTGTTGGAAAATGTTTGAATCGTCAACGTGAGACTTTTTTCCTCTAATGTAGGCACTTATATTGGTCATTGGATTAATTTATTTGGAAAGGTTTTTGTTACAGCTCAAAGGTAAAGTAATTTTGTAAAATGAGAAGGTGGATTCATGCTGCATAGATCCACAAGAGAAATAAGGACCAACTATTATTAACTCTGCCGGCTGTTGAAGAAGGCCGTTCGTATTTGGACTTTTATCCCCATCAGACATTTGAGAAGTCTGAAGGGAAGAATGATAAAGAATGCGACAAATGAAAGTGAGGTCAGAGATTATCACTGACTCTACCACATTACAGAAGCGCCTTGGATGATGAATAGTAACCACCCAGTCAGACAATGACCCATCCCCACTCACTGAACACTGCCATCTATCTGCCACAAATTGGTAAAATGTGGACATCCCCTTGGTCTTGGTTGTGAGACTTAAGTTCATCCACCATTCACCTCCCCAAAATAACACAATCTGAATTGTATTTTAATTTTAGTTTACACTGTAGCCTGATATAACAATAAGTAACAGTCAAATTCAACCAGGGGAAAAAAAAAAACAGTCTAGAAAATATGTTGAATCATATTTAAGTGAAATGCACACTGCAAGGAACTTAATAGTTGAATCATTTGGCAACAGTAAATGTGTGGAGGTGATAATAGTAATAATATTTCCTACTTCCTTTTTTTAAAAAATTGGTAATTTATACTGTGTCAACAAGTACTGGCTTGCCTTTGAACTTCTAAAATAATATTTTATGATTACACCTTCTTTGTTGTTCAGATGAGATCTGGTAGCATGCAGTGGTGCAGTGCATTGTCACATTAATGCCACTGCGGGCCTCCCTTGGGTCCTAGATGGCAACCACCCATGCAATTGATCAATCAATCAATCAATCAACTTTTTTCTTGTATAGCGCCAAATCACAACAAACAGTTGCCCCAAGGCGCTCAATAAATTGATTGATTGCAATGCATTGATAAATGCATTGCATTTCTATATAGTGGAACATATAAAGGAAAAATCATGTATTTGGTGGTACACGCACCAAACGTGAAATGGTGACTCTCATGAGAGAGAATACAGAACATGTCTGGTCGATTGGCCACATGAAAATTCAAGCTTGCAGCTAGTTTCCAAGATGGATGTCCAATTTACTTATCAAAAATAAAATTTTGTATAAAAATGCTCCTATGTGATAAATGACATTTATGTCAAATTCCATTTAGTTATTTTAGAATTTATTTTTATTTATTTATGGTATTTATTGTGTTTTATTTTGCTTATGTGCCAAATAACAGCAATGTTTGTTACATTTAGTATTAATGGGTTCCACCCAGCACATGTTTTGAAAGTGTTCATCTCTTGAAACTATATGTAGGCCTAATAAAATGTGTTAGGTGTTGAATATATTGTGTTGTAATTTTTAATATCTGCAGTTACCATGGACAAATGCTAATTTATGCCACAAAGTGCACCATACTGTTGTCGGAACATGCAAAATTAAATCTGGCATGTCTGAAAGACTACAAATTGACAGCAAGATCACATAAATCAAATTAATGACATTTTTTGTGAGAAAAAAATATTTCAAGGTTGATTTGTTAGCCATCTTGAAATTAGGCACCATGTTGGATTTCAATGATGCTGCTAAACAAATCCATTGTGATAGGAGCATTTCAATGCAATAGCAAGTTTTGGTAGGTCATTTTGGTAGCCATCTTTTCAAAATGGTCACTATCTGGGATTTTCAAATGGCCAGTTGACCAGATTTGGTAAGTACACATACTGGACACATCCAAGCTGGACAAACTGATCAGGTGGCCTGGCTCTGTGATTGGCATGAAACTGGACTCTCTGGTGATGGTGCCAGGGAAGAGAACAGGGACAAACTGCTGGACATTATGGACAATGTAAGTCACCCTCTACACACGTCATTTGCAACCAGAGGAGCCTCTTCAGCCACAGACTACTCCTTCCCAGGTACAGGACCAACAGACTGAAAAACGCCTTTGTCCCTCAGGCCATCAGACTGTACAACTCCTCACTCAGGGGGAGGAAGAGTAACAGGAAGATAGAGGTCGGGAGGGAGAGGAGCAGTAGTAGTCAGTAAACCAGTAGTGATCAGTATGTCTGGCATTTATATTTGTATTTACATTTTGCAAATTGTTTCTTACTTCTACTTCTGGTACTCTGTATGTTCTTGTCCTGTGCGCTGCTATCCAATGCTGCTGGTACCTCAATTTGCCCAAAGCAATCTTTCTAAGGGATTAATAAAGTTCTATCTAATCTAATCTATTGGGAATCATCATGCCAAATTTGGTGCTTGTACCAGCATTGCATGAGTTTGCTGTAAAATTGATGTTATCTGCTCTATGTTATCTGCTCTACTAAGGACACTATCCCATTTGATATAGATGCTCAATGCCCATTACAGTGATCCCTCATATTCCCATACTAATGTCAGGGTTCTGCCATGCAAAGTGCTCAACTACATACTTAACTGCAAGGACCTTGCACAAGGGCAACTTAGTCTTTTTCTTGTCTGATGGAGAATTGAACTGTCAAAGTCCTCTGGTCACATGCCTACTGCTCTGCCCTTTGGGCTATCACGACTTACACATCCTATCTGTCCTTACATCTCAAAATTAGTCATGTTTCTGCCACATCCAGGTGATACATGGGCATACTCTTGGCCTTTTCCAATGGGGGATTTTCAAGTTGCCGCTAGAGCAGCGCCTATGCGCATGTGTGAAGATGTCACAACTCTTTCCGGTTAGGGAGACGCAGTTTTGTTCAACAACAAGAACTCTCAAGAAACTTGTGGTCACTGTTTGGAGTTGTGTGGAGGTAGGAATAGCTTTTTGAATGTTTGAATAACGATGTCAGTCGCACAAAGACTTCAAATAGTGAAAACATGTTCATTGCACCCAGAATGTTGGTATTTTAGTCGCTGAACTTTCCTAGCAACGAATGTAAAGCCCTGGTCACACGGCACTAACGGAGGACACCGAAGCCAAAACGAAAAAAGAAATCTGGACTTACGTTGACTTTTGGAGACATCCTTTAACCGGTGTCCAGCTTCGATTAGTCAGCTGCTCCGTGAGGCGTCATAACATCTGATCGGTCAGCCGCAACATGAGGCGTCATAACATCTAATCGGTCAGCCGCTCCGTGAGGCGTCATAACATCTAATCGGTCAGCCGTTACATAAGGCGTCATAACAACCGATCGTCAGGCGCTCCGTGAGGCGTCATAACATCCGATCGTCAGGCCCTCCGTGAGGTGTCATAACAGCCGATCGTCAGGCCCTCCGTGAGGCGTCATAACATCCGATCGGTCAGCCGCAACGTGAGGTGTCATAACATCCGATCGTCAGGCCCTCCATGAGGCGTCATAACATCCGATCGTCAGGCGCTCCATGAGGCGTCATAACATCCGATCGTCAGGCGCTCCATGAGGCGTCATAACATCCGATCGTCAGGCGCTCCATGAGGCGTCATAACATCCGATCGTCAGGCCCTCTGTGAGGCGTCATAACATCCGATCGGTCAGCCGCAACGTGAGGCGTCATAACATCTGATCGGTCAGCCGCTCCGTGAGGCGTCATAACATCTAATCGGTCAGCCGTTCCATAAGGCGTCATAACAACCGATCGTCAGGCGCTCCGTGAGGCGTCATAACATCCGATCGTCAGGCCCTCCGTGAGGCGTCATAACATCCGATCGGTCAGCCGCAACGTGAGGTGTCATAACATCCGATCGTCAGGCCCTCCATGAGGCGTCATAACATCCGATCGTCAGGCGCTCCATGAGGCGTCATAACATCCGATCGTCAGGCGCTCCATGAGGCGTCATAACATCCGATCGTCAGGCGCTCCATGAGGCGTCATAACATCCGATCGTCAGGCCCTCTGTGAGGCGTCATAACATCCGATCGGTCAGCCGCTCCGTGAGGCGTCATAACATCTAATCGGTCAGCCGTTCCATGAGGTGTCATAACAACCGATCGGTCAGGTGCTTCGTGAGGCGTCATAACAAGCTGTTGTTTCCAATGACACCAAACATGAGAGAGACGCTCCCTAACCAGAAGTCTTGGTTTCAAGATGGCGGCACAAATTGAAAATTGTCCATTGCTGGCATCTTCAACATGACGGCACCTGTATGCTGGATCATACCTAGTGAAACTCACTACATGGCCAAAATGGCACAGCTGAAGTTCTGTCACAATACAAATAGTACACTTCAAACACCTCATCTGAGTCTCCCTAACTTACTGTTCATTTGGCACAATGCCATTCCAGCCGTATTCAATAACTTGTCTAAGTTTATTATTTGTATGTTTGAGGACCCCCTCCTCCACAAATACAAAAAAAAAAAAAACTGAAGAAGAAAAAATTGTGTTCACCCTTTTTACCACAGAAAACCCTGATTTGTAGTTTCACATACATCTGATTAGCTGTTTCAAAGATGATCCAAGAAGATACTGATAGTAAACTCAGTATAGACAACTTTCTTTGGCATTTATTCAACTGTTGATATTTACAGGAGCAACTCTGCGTCTTTAAAAAATTTAAAAGACAATGTTGCAGACATGTGAAACACTAGGCATCAATGGTGTGGAACAATGAAAAATACCATTTGCTCTCATTTTTTAATCATCCTGAAAAGTCACCATCAAGCAAATCAAAATCAGAGAGATTTAAAAATATACGGTCAAGTTATTTTTGACAGTAATGCAGTATGGATTGCTTTCATTAAAATGCGACAATTAAATACAGCACACATCAATTTTAAAGGTTAGTGCATAAAGACAATCAGCTATGAGGTAAGACAAAGTCTGTGTCAGAGGATCTTTCATGAATCTGCTAAAATTTGTCAGCTGGCAAGGTTGTGTCACGTACACATCCAGTTTCCAAAGCCGGCCTTGTGCATTTGTGTGCTGATAAAGCAGCATTCCAGCCTAAGTGATGGCATGCCCCAGCTAATCCACGGGCCAAAACATACAGGCAGTTCAGTTTCCATGGCCATCAAAGTCACACCGTTTAAACACGCACAGGCACCCTTTTCTCTCTTTTTTTTACCTCTCAGTCAAAGTTAAAAACAAAATCACCAATTGGCATTTAGTTCACTGTTAACCCACTGAGACAAGTCTTAGTGCCACAGAACTTCTGTCGTCTTCAGAACAATTTAGTCAATTAGCTGCCATTAAATAGTTTTTAAGAGACGCGCTGCCTTGGCTAATAACATTGCAGGGAAGTGACAACCAACTAATTAATCTCTGTCTAATTGCTCAGTTGGAGCAGTCAATCAGTCATAATCTCTCTGGTAACTGTCTGTCTCTGTCTGTCTTCTTTCTATCAGCAATCACTGACTGGCCTGACTCGCCTCCTGTCAGTCAAACACAATCTCACCCACCCACTTGTCTGGATGGAGGTGTATTCCAAAGAGTTGAAAACATCTGATTTCTAGTAAAAAAAGTTGTATGTCAGAAATATAATACAAATAGAATTTCAACAGAAAAACTCCCTCTGAGGAAGAAACCTCAAGCAGACCAGACTCAAGGGGGGTAACCCTCTGCTTGGGCCATGTTACAGACACAAATTACAGAACAAATAGAAGAAGTAGTAAGTCCTATATTGGCTCCAAGGTCCATTTGGTACAGACAGTGCTTATCCCCGGATACTGTAGCATAAAGTGGATGAGAGTCTTCAACTCTCCTTGGGTGAGACACCAGCAGGTTACTTCTTCAGCCAGTGGGGAAGTTATCCAGGGGGGAAGATAAACTGTTACACTGGCACTCATTTACAGCTGGTTGGACTGACACAATGCAGATGCATGTGTCTTATCCAAAAACACAGAAAGGCAAGCATGACTAGGAATCGAACCAAGGTCTACATATTGGTGCTGCAACTCCTAATCCATATATGAGCTACTCACTGTGCATAGAAAAAAAAAAGCATGCAATGGCAGAATAAGAAAATCAATGTCAACATTGAGAGAATGCATTTAGAATATAATTGTCAGTCATGAGTTTTGGCAACATGGTGGCTCAGTGGTTAACACTCTTGCCTCATAGTAAATAGGTCCGAGATTTGATTCCAGCATTGTCCGAGTTGTTTCCGGGCAACATTTACATATCTGCATGGGGTTTTTCTCTCACTGTCAAAAACATGAAAATTCAGTAAGGTATGTCTTCTATAATATATTCCAGTTCTAAGGTAGAACTATACTAGTATATACACTAAGGTATATCTAAATATCTAAAAAAGGAAGAGTAGAATAGAAGAGTAGAATAGAGTAGAGTAGCGCCACTTAGGTGCCTGGTCTTGAGAACCAGGGATGGTTGTGATACATGTTCAGTAGGGTCATATGTCTCTTTACCAAGTCAGCATGTATACATGGTCCACAGGTCTGTAGCTGCACACTGCACCTGTTGATTGGATTCTGTCTAACCATAAGTGAGATGAGTTAAATGCAAAGGACAAATTTTGTCTATTGATGTACAAGTAAATAACCACCGTTTTTGTTCTTATTTTACAGCAAAAAGTTCATTCCCTCTTGGTAAATAGATTACATTTCTATCACACTTTTCCATCAGATGCTTAAAACACTTTACAATGATGCTTCACATTCAATCATTACATCATTCCCCCCCCCCGACACACACACACACACACACACACACACACACACACACACACACACACACACACACACACACACACACACACACACACACACACACACACACACACACACACACACATCAGTGTTAGCATGCTGCCTTACAGTGTGCTCAATTGCACACCAGTAGCAACATATGGATTAAGGACCTTGCACAAGGAAGCAGAAGAGATAAGTCCTAAATAGATCCTGAGACCCATCAGTGCTGGTGCTTATGTTAGCATTCCCATAATTTGAGGTGTGTAAGAGTCTACTGCGTCCTCTGGATGAGAAACCACTCCAATTCAGGTTACTTCCTCAGCCAAAGCTGGCACAGCCCACTGGACTGAGTTTCCCAAAAGACCTTCATGATTATACTTACGTAACTGAGAATTAGAATCAAGGCACGACGAGAGTTTTGAACTGAGGGTCATCTTGTCACATATGCGCCTCTCTAACAGAATCCTGATTTCAGAGACCCTCCAGCTGTCACCAAGAGCAGAACTATGTCAAATGTTGGAAGCCTGAAAACCCAAATAGACCAGAGATGGAGGGGTAGTGTGCCATGGAGCTGGTCACCTCAGCAGGTGGTTTTACTAATGAGCTCCTCCACCTTCACTTAAAGTCCTGATCGTGTGTGAAATCACATGTTGTGATGATTGTTAGCAAGAAAAACCTGCACCGTCTTGGTTGTTCATGCCCACCCTTGCTCTCGACCATCACCTCCCCACAGAAAGGAGGATTTAACCTGTCTTTGAGTCTATGACACTGTGATTGCCAAACACTGTCTTGGCAGCTAAACAATACAAAACAAGCCAATGGACATTAGTTTGGGTTGAAATCCAAATCACGATAGATCCTAAATTTCTTATGTGGTACATCACACCCGATTCTGTGCCATTGTTTTTCCTCTGTGATATTTAATTGTTGCTCAACCCATCTCCCTGTTCCTCTTTCTTCCCTTCATCTCAGTTCCCACCACTAATTAGAAATGGGATTTAACTGCCAATGGCTTTAGTGCAGGATCACAACACACCCAGCCATTATAAAAAAACAAGGGAGCCATAATGTGGTGTGGGCCAGGCCACTAAACCACGGGGGGGGAGGCAAGAAACTGTTTCTCTCTCCTGCTCTTTGAATTGTTGCTTGTTGCCTTTGGCCTTTCATGAGAGCTTTATCCTTACTTCCCATTTCCAAAGTGTTTTCTGTTTCTTCAGCAATTTTTTCCCCATAATGCCTCCATGTCTTTCTTGTCCTCCACGTCTCACCTTCTGCTTCACCCTCCATCCTCCCTCCCACACTCACTCTCACCACAATAAGACCTAAAATGAACTTTTGACAGAAGCTAACATCTTTGTTTTATTGCCCGTGTTACTGCGAATGCCCTCATAAATCTAATGCTGTAATGTCTTTGAAACACCTTGTAGGCCTTGAAATCACACCCGTGCGCACACCAGCACTCGTTCTCCCGCTTTGTCACTTTTACTGACACACACACACACCCACAGACGCATGCACGATGTGTGAGAATTCAGGCTTTGAGGTTGTATTTTTCTTGCTTAGGAACCAGCAGTTTCAGTCACTGTTGGTTTGCAGTTTCCACTGTTCACTCCACCAAGTCCATGGGAATGAGTGGATCAGCATCTTCTCAAAAACCTGCTGGACATCAAAGTGTGCAACTGACAATGGAAAAGCAATAGGTTTTATGTGGTTGGCATTTTATGCAATGCTTTTGATGTGTACTACGTGCTATTAGAGGAAGATAACATGGTAGACAAGTTGGGACAAACAGTAAGATCCAGTGTCAACGTAATCAACAGGAACATAGATTACACAAAAATTACTTTCTGTAAAAACATCTGGAATGGTGTTTTATTATTGTGTAAGCTTATCTCCTTATTATAGGGTCAGGGTCGGAGCTGTTAGGGTGGCAAAGTGTCTTAAGTTTAGGAATGGCTGGTGTGTCTACAGCTGCAGTTATCCTTGTTTATTTTAAACTATATTCACTTATGTACTGTGATAATAACATTACTACATTTATATTTTAGTTTCCCTACTGCAGAAATTTAAGTATCTTGTAACATTTTATTTTTCTGATATGTTACGCAAAAATGTGCATAAAAAGCAAACCACTAACACCACAGATTGACAGTTTAAGCAGATAAGCATTTCCTTTTGCTCTTAACCAATTGGGATTAAAATAAACCTCTAATGCTGTCGTTGCTGAGCTGTAGCCATTAATGTACTCACTGTTGGGTTTTGAGTTTGTATATTTAATTTTCCTTGTCATTAGTCAAAATATTTCCAGAAGAAACATACGTCCTTAACACATGAAACTGTAATATAAAATAAATTGTGTCAGGTTTTTTTTCCATGTTAGCAGTGTTCCAAATTATACAAGTCGAAATGGGAAAGTGATGCACCATATATTTTGTTATTCTGTACTTCCTCATTAATACCTTTGTACTATATATATATATATATATATATATATATATATATATATATATATATATATATATATACATAGTGGCCTAAATGTCACTAAATGTCAGTGAACCATATTTCTTGCAGGATGGTGATAGGTCAATGTTGTTTCACTAATAACCTCCCACTGTACCTTTGCTAACAGTATGAACTGCAAAGATGAATAAATAAACAAAAATGTAAACATATAAGACATGGCGACCTTAATTTTGTAGTGTCAACTTTGAAGATGCCAAGTACACAATGGATCATATGAGTCTCTAAATGTCACCATCCACTGTAGAAACAAACAAAGTCAACTGTAAAATACTGGAATCATGACCACAATTCAGAGGAGCAATTAAGTCATTCAAACCTGCCGTCATTCATCACCGTGCAGCGGTTTCATGGTACTGATTTGGTACACCAGTGCCACATGATCATCACATGTAAGTATGTAGCAAAACCTCATTTGAAAGACTATCAACTATTTTTCTGCCCGAGTGTCCGTTGGCACGATGTAATACTAAGGACTACTAAAAGCCAGAAAGTATGAGTAATTCTCAAGTCACACCAATTGATGACGGACTAGGTTTTGATTGTTTAACGTGAGCATGCTGTTGGTTTTGTTTGGTGAATGTAAGTGCAGAGACTGTTCTGAATTGTGAACATGAGGTCATTGGTTTTAATTATTGTGTGTGTGTGTTTTCATGGAGCTAGTTTTGATTGTGAATGCGACTATAGTGTAAGTTTTGACTGGTGAACAGGAACACAGCCTTTTGATTGGCAAATGTGAGCATGTTTACTGTGAGACACTATGCTCAAAATGTGAGCAAATGTGAGCTTTGATGGGTGAACATGTGCACAGAGTTGACTTATTGATGAATGAGCATGTAAAGAGTGGATTGGTGAATGTCAGCACAGAGTTAGGGCCCCTTCATACGTAGTACGAATGTGGTCGAATTGCGCAAGAAGCAGGAAATGTATGCAATTCGTGTAAAATCTGAGCTGCCTCTAACGCCTTGTACACCTGTTGCTACAACTATTTGTGCACACCAGCGGCTGAAAGACAGCGTGTGCCCTGTGAGAGCTCATTTGAGCCCTCTTGCGGCAGGTGTCGGCCAAATTCCAGGTGACATACATGAACATCTAACGCTGATCATTTGGCACTTAGAAAATGTGTGGCTATTCGTGCTGTTAGCACGAAAATAGTGAGCAGACGATCACTTTTGAGCTGGGTGTAAAATTTGTCTAAGTGCCCAACAAGTGTGGCGTTGCAAGACAGCAACGCACATGTGGCGTACCAGAGTGTTGCCCCCCCCGCAACACGTGCCGTGTGTGTGAATCACACGTGTTGCGACCCCCCCCCCCCCCATCTGCAGCACATGTGGCAGATATGTTGCGGATGGGGGGATAACTAAATAGCAGTAAAAATAACTAAAAAGTAATGATCACGTAACACAGACTCCGAGTGACACGTTGATGTGTGCGCTGAACTGACAGGGGTCGTGTCCGCCGACAGCCGCAGCTGCTGAGATCTCTGGTTCTGGACATCCCAGCTGGGGAACATGTGCAGTGTTTGGACGGACATGAACTTACAACTGTCCACTGTGATGCGCATATGTCTGCTTGCTGATACTCACGTGGACATACATAAAGCCATATATCGCTGTTGGGAGGGGCTGCAGCGAGCGAACGCATGGTATACATTGACAGGCTGTCTCAGGTGAAATGGATGGTCAAATCATAACACGTGGCCGATCTGAATGTCATGTCACCCATGTGAGCTCTGTTCCACATGATGCGGTGTCTGTCATGCGGCGCACTGTCCACAGGACACGCGTGTCGGGCCGGACATGCGCATGGGGCCAGCTGGACACGCCAGGCCAGTAGATGTGGACATGATAAGAGCGCCCTGCTTCATTCATGTTATTTCATGACTGTACATCTGTGACCATGGGTCATCTACAGGGGAACAGACGGTTCATACTTGTATTGTTCGCTCGATAAGAGCGATTCAATAAAATGCCGTGTTTTTATGGTGTGTGGCTTTATTTTTTATTTTTTATTATGTTTATCTCCTTGTTAATTTCAGGTATTTTTTCACACCTTTTATAGGACAGCAATGATAGTGCAGTGGTAAAGTTTCTGGCTGGCAATCAGAGCTTTTGTAAACTGCAGGTTCGAATCCCATGGGTGCCATGTATTTTATTTTATTTTTTTCACAGCAGCTGCGCAATGTCGTTCCACACGCTGCCAATGTCGTTCCAAACCATTGCAGCAGGATCATTCACGCCTGCCCGACCACGTGTCCCTCCCGACGTTGGCTCAGTGTTTTCCTGGTTCACTCATATGAGTTGTTTTGCTGTGATTTGTACTTATTCGTACTGTGTGAAGGGGTCCTTAGATGTGATTTGTCAATATCAACAATATCTTGGTTGGATGAATGTTAGCATGGAGCTAATGTTGTTTAGTGAATGCAAGCGTAGAGAGTTATCTTTGATTTGAAAGTTTGAGAAAGTTTTAATTGATAAACTTGAGTGAAGACTAAGTTTTGACTGGTTGGACTAATTTTGATTGGTAAAACTAAGCATAGGGTAGTTTTAATTGAGGGAGACAAGCATGGCGTTAGTATTAATAGGAAACAGTGATCCTAGAGTGAGTTTTGATAGGGAACAGTGATCCTGGATTGGTTTTTGATTGGGAACAGTGATCCTGGAGTGAGTGAGGTTTGATAGGTTAACAATTTCTGTCTACCCTTTCAAATTCATTTTATTAGTAAACGGAGCGTGCCATGGCCTCAACCTTATCTAAAGTCTGGGTCTTTTAGTGAAGCTTAGGGCTAGTGGCCGGCGATCACCTTAGTATTTCTTCTGTTTTTCTTGATACTTAATGCTGACAAATTATACTTTACTTGTGTCTGTTGTTTTCTCTGTTTGAGGTGTGGCTCCATCCAGAAGTGGGAGTCGGTGTCTTCTTCTGGAGGCCTCCTGTCCTGTGCACCACCAAGAACTCCAAAAATTTCCTGTATATTTGTATTGTCAAGTGTGTCATGACCCAAGCAGAGGGTCACCCCTTTGAGTCTGGTCTGCTTGAGGTTTCTTCCTCAAATCATCAGAGGGAGTTTTTCCTTACCACTCTCACCTTGTGTGCTTGCTCTAGAGGTTGGTAAGGTTAGACCTTGTGTGAAGTGCCTTGAGGCAGCTTTGTTGTGATTTGGTGTTATATAAATTAAATAAATTACTACTTACTCTCTTGATAATGTACTTACTGTCTCGATAATGATACTCCAGACAATACGGGTAACTATCTCTTTTGGACAACCTATCAAAGGTTGTTAACCTCAGTAATTTTTGCCTCCGACATGATAAAGACTCCTGATAACAGCTGGGCCTCCAGCAGTACAACAGCTACACTTTTTGCCTGCCAGTGTACCCATGCACAGCGGCACCTCCCTGTACCCATGCCAAGAGTACAAATGAGGATGTGTTAGTTTAAAATGTGTAAATTAGGTGTGGCAATTGGATGATGGAATTGTCTGGTTCAGATTAGACTGTCAGGAATGAAAGTCTTGTATCCTGTCTGTCTGTTATTCAAAACAATACATGTCTGTGTCTACCGCCGCCCTTGCTTTCTTTGACTTTCTCTGTCACCCTACAGCTGTTTATGTAGATCCTCAGCTGCTGTTTTTTTTATTGTCCTTTGTATCCTTTTTTTTTTAATTTTCAGGTTCCGGATTATTCACACCTGCTCTTCCGGATCTCTCATTCTATGCCTGGAAATAAATTCAGTTTATCCCACTGTAATTACTCAGGTGGCTGGCTCACAGTACTATTGCCAGATCTTTCAAGAAACAAGCTGCCATGGCTGTGAGAACTAGTAAACCAAAGGTGCTCATAATTAGACCAGCCATTGTATCACACACCTGCGACAGAGAAGCTCTATGGGCGTGTCTCATACTGCGAACACGAGGTCACATATGCACTATCCATGGATTAAGCTTCGGACGTATAAAAGGTTAAGATGGGCAACTCGGTGGCTTTGTGGTTAGCAGTGGTGCTTGACAGCAAGAAGGTCCCATGATTGCTTCCCACCTGGTTCATTCTGCATGGTACAACGTTTGTCTGTTGCATCTCCGGCCACAACTTCATGGTGGAATGGAACCGAGAAGGATTTTTAGTCAAGAATACATATCAAATATATGCTCAGTTCAATTATTTATACAGAGCCAAATAATAAGAAAAAATGCCTTAACAAGGTGAAAGCCATGAAAGAGCAAGATTTCAACCTGACCCAATGATTTTGAGGACATTTACTTTATATGAATGAAACCTAGAACCTTACTGGAGTTGGCATTTATCATTGTCCAAATACTTATGGACCTCCTGATTGTAGCTCCCTGGTACTGGCATACACAATTACAGTATAATTTAAATACATGTACGTATGAGGACTTAGAACTGCATGTAAATTATTTTTTCCAGTCTTTTTTTTCTACTTTCACTTAAGGCTTGGAATACTTTGAAAATGATCTAAAATTGTGCTGTCAAATTAGTTTGTTCCAGCTTTCGGTGCCTTCTATCAAGTCCCTAGGTTGCACTCCGAGCATATTTTTTTCATGTGGCTGTTAAATAAATTCCACACTGAAAAGAAAATGACAATGGAAGACAACGGAAGGAAAGCATTACCTTTGGCAGTGTTAAATATATTTCCTCTCACTATTCACTGGGTATTGTTCAAAGCCAGAGCTGATTTCTCCAGTATTACTGCTAATCTAACTTCAAAGGGTTGCAGTCATGTTGAAGCACTTTTTAATTGTGATAAGGAATATGCTTTCAGGCTTTAAACACTCTTCGCTGCTTGTCTGGACAGAATCCATAAATACTGAACCCCCCACCCCCCGCCTTTTCCATTGGCAATTAAAATTAGAATAGGTCACATTTTTTTCCACTCTCAGCCGGTTTCCTTTGCACACAATGATGTATGGGCCACACACACGCACACACACACGGACAATCATACAGAAGTACATACTGTATGAACACAGCGGCCTTGTGTGACGTCTTGGAAATTTGAGCCTCTGAAGAACTAGAAGCGCGAAATGTTGTTGAGTCTGCTAATGTTGATGATTCACCACCAGCTTCTCTGTTGCCCTGTAGCCAATGTCAGATTCACGAATTCTGTCTACAGATTTTTTTTTAAAAACTTGCATGACTCACGTCCACTCTTATGCATCAGACACAAAACATTTTTTCAGCTGTGGTACATACACAAGATTATTATTATTATTGTTTTGAGGTGCTGGAACAGAGACATCTAATTCTGTTGAAGCAAAATCAATTTTGATAACAGTTTGTAAGGAACGTCAGTGACGCTGTTGCATGCAGTTGTTGGATAGGTCATCTGTCTGGTTTGCCTCACAGTGATTCTCTGATAAGGCTTTAGGTCCACACACTAATCCTAAAATTTTCAAAAAATGCCAAAAAACGGGCATCAGAGGGTTAATGCATACACTGCATGCTCTACAAAACATGATATAAATGTGCAAGTAAATGTACAGGTCTGTACTGATGTTATTATGTCTGGACTTAACATCGTCACCATTTATTTTTTTTATTTATGTGTCTGTTAGCAGGATTACCTCAAAACTACTGCACAGATTTTGATGATATTTTCACCACAGATACATTTGAGGCCATGAAAGAATCCATTAAATTTTTTCAGGTGATCCGGATCAGGATTCTGCATCAAGTTTCACTTTATATAGGCTTTGAAGGATTACTTTTAGTAGGATTGCGTTGAAACTACCGCACGGATTTTGATGAAATTTTCACCACAGATACATATTACACCATGGAAGACTACAGTAAATTCTGGAGGTGATCCAGATCTGGATCCATATTCTGGATCAAGTTCCACTTTATACAGGCTTTGAAGGATTACGTCAAAACTACTTCACGGATTCTCACCAAATTTGCACCAGATACATATTAGGCCATTAAGGACTCCATTAAATTTTGGAGGTGATCGGGATCCAGATTATGGATCATGTTTCACATTTATATAGGCTTTGAAGGATCACATCAAAACTACTTGACAGATTCTCACCAAATTTGCACCACAGATCGATATCAGGCCATTAAAAAAACACCATAAAATTCTGCAGGTGATCCAGATGCAAATTGTGGCTCAGGTTTTCACTTTATAGGCTTTGAAGGATCACATAAAAACTACTTCATGGATTCTCACCTAATTTGTACCACAGATAGATACTGTATTAGGGCATGGAAGACTAAAGTGAATTTTGGAGGAGATCTGAAACCGGATTGGCAGACGTCAGAAACCTCTGATTACTCTTGTTTGGACCATGTTTTCCATGACCTTTGACCAAATTATTTTAAAATCTAATTACCTCTGGATATGTATGCAAGTAATTTTTCAACAACGTTTAATCCCTCTAAGCTTCTTGGTTGTTGAGATATACAAAAGTGTTTTTTGACCGTTTTCCTCGACCATGGCCGAATAACTCCAAAATTTAAATACCTATCCAATTAATATTCCCACCAAGTTTGAAAGAAATCCATCCAGCAGTGTTTGAGAATATGGTGTGTTCCTCTTCTACTCTGAGGTTGGAACGTCCCAGTTTCACCCCCAGGAAAGCCTCTGAAGTGGTAATATCAAGTCATGAACTCATACAACTCCACATACTCAGACTTCACAATCCAACATGGTTCCTTCTAGCAGCAACAACAGTGAGAGTTGCATTTTTTAATGTGTTTTAGCCAACCTGGTCTCACGGCAACTTGTGATTCTTTAGTGGACCAAACATTTTTTGTGCAGTCCATATTCCAGAATTTTATGGAAAATAGAATGGATTTACCTCGGTCGTGACGTCATTCCCAGTTACAACTTCCGAGGTAAATTTGAAATTTGTCCAGCTGATTTACACAGTGTGAATAGTTGCTGATGTATTCTGTAGAGATCTTTGGTGTCCAACACTTTGCAAGGGTTTTTTTTTTATTATTAATTTTTATGCCTAAAACCTCCAACAGTAATTTAAAGCTACAAAATATTGAAAATGTATTATTACATTTAAAATGTGTCACCACATTTCAGTTCTAAAAAATACTTAAATTCCTCTTGTTGGTCTCTGCACTTCATACGTAAGAAAATTGGGTTATATTTAGTTAAGGTTTTTATGAGTGATCTTGGCAGCTGTCTTTATGTTACCATATAAAGAGAACTTTTTCAAACTGGTATTTGTTCTTTCAGTTGTGTGTTGTGTTGGATTAGCTGCTTTTGTCACTGAGGAAAGGTTCCTGACCTTGATTTTGTGGAGGATGGTGTGATCTTTGCTGAATCAATGGACACTCTGCAGCACTTGAGAAACCGAGTGAGGAATCAGCATGTCTGGGTTTGTCCTAGATCAAGACAAAAACCCAGGCTTTCACTGACTCCTGCACTGAGACATCAGATGTGCATCTATATGCAGGGAAAGTTGAAGATGTTGAACATGCAGAGATGCTCAACGTTTGAGGTTGAGATATGGCTGGGAAGGGCTTACAGATGCATGAGGTTGCTAGACAGAGACATTTGTCGATGTTGATAACTTTGTAGGAGAATGAAAATCTACCTAATGTCAGAATACTTAGCATATGTACTTAACATTGTTAGTACACGCTACCCAACAATTGCTGTAGTATGTACTCAGGTCATGACAGTAGGTGGTTCAGGTCTTAGATTCATCCAGCAGGGTTGGCATGATAACAGCATTGTTGAAGTGGATTTTTGTCTCATGTCAAAGGTCTCTGCTGTTGAAAACATGGGTGCGAAGCCGGTCTCAAGCAGTTTCTACACACTTGATTCTGTGTTCTCATCATCGATGTCTGTGTTTGATGATCTTACATTGATATGCATGAGTCCTTAAGAACAATTGCATGACTCCTGATTTGCTCTTTACATATAGGTATATAGGTATTACAGGGTGCTTGGGAGTATTCCCAACCAGTCTACATGTGGGGTTTTTGTCAAGCTTTGATAAGGATAATGACTGAGTCCGCCGTGGGAGAAGCCTTAAGAAGGCATTGCTTTGGGGACTTGTATCTTACCACTTGTGAGGTGTCAGATCACTGTGAGAAAGATGTTCAAGCTCATGCTAATATATCAGCATGATGTTTTTCAGCAGCAGGAACTGGGAGACTAGTCAGGTTTGAGGGAAAAATGAATGCAGCAATGTACAGAGACATCCTGGATGAAAACCTGCTCCAGAGCGCTCTTGACCTCAGACTGGAGTGATGGTTCATCTTTCAGCTGGACAATGACTCTAAGCACAGGAGTGGCTTCAGGACAACTCTGTGAATGTCCATAAGTGGCCCAGCCAGAGCCCAGACCTAAATCCAATTGACCATCTCTGGGGAGATCTGAAAATGACTGGGCACCGACATTCCCCATTCAACCTGATGGAGCTTGAGAGGTGCTGCAAAGTGAAATTGGCAAAACTGGCCAAAGATAGGTGCGCCAAACTTGTGGCATCATATTCAATGCCATGGGTCATTTTCAGTGGGTGTCAGTACTTAGGTACATGTGATTTCCATACTTTTAATATTTAATACATTTCCAAAAATTAAAAAAGAAAAAAAAAATCATGTCATTATGGGGTGTTGTGTGTAGAATTTTGCGGGAGAAAAAAAAATTAATTGACTCCATTTTGGAATAAGGCTGTAACATAACACACTGAACGCACTGTAGGAAACCCCGTACTGCATGTCAAGGAGGGCTGTTACTGTTATGTGTCGGACGCGGTCGGAGCACCGACCCAGCGTTTGACAGGACCCAGCACGAAATAAGCAGGGCACGGTTCAAAAGATAACAGAATTTAATAATCATAATGAGTGCAGTGATAAACAACCAAAAATGTCCGCGGTCTGGTGAGGTGAAAACACGGCGCACTCTCAGCAGCGCAAACGGTCCGGAGCCACAGCAGTTCGGACCCAGGGACCCCGCCGACACCCCCCAGGTGGCCACGACAAACCGAGTCTGTGAAGAAAGAAAACATGAGGTGAGTCCAACACTCTCCACCCAGAGAGACACAGCTCAAAAGGGTGCACACAATCAGCAAACACTTCCTGGCTTAAATATATATCAGTTTCTCACCCTGCAGGCACGGAACAACTCAGTTCAAATCTCCACTGCAGCAGAAGCTGATTAGACAATTAGCATAATGTGACAGCTCACTAACACCAGGTGTGAGGGACACCAAATCCACTGTCATTACTTCATAAAAGTCACCAAAACCAAATTACCTCAGGAAGTGTGCTGAAGAGCGTGAGACCTCACCCAATCCTCCTTCACAGACTGTGGCGTCAAACCTGGAGCGGTCTCTGCGTCCATAATGGTGAGATTGTTCTCCTGACGTCGATCTCACACGTCTGCTCACAAGGTCAGGTCTCTGGCAATCACACACTGTGCAATCAAGGTTTAAGTGCAACAATCTCTGATCAAGACAGAATACACCACAGCTGTGAGTCCTGATGACCTGCACGTGAAAACAAGCCTCAGGTGTTCAGGGTGAGGTCCTAATGCTCAACCACTCAGTCCTGAATGCGTACCACCTGCTGGGAGAAACAGAAATCAAGCCAGCCAAACACCCCAGCACACAACAGTACCCCACCCTCACGGGAAGCCTCCTGGTGACCACATGAACCTGGGCCAGAAAAGACACCCCCCTCCAGGGACCATAGCTGGAATGTTGGCTGGGAGCAAAAAACACCTCCTGCAGCTTCAGTCTCAGCTCCGTGTGCTGACGATCCAGCTGGGAAAGCCTGTCTCCAAGAGCCGAGCATTACTGCGCTCTGAAGACAACTCCGTCGTCAGCTGCTCAACCTACAATGGTAATCTCTTCATGTGGTCATTGATCATCTCAATGTTGAGCTTCTCTAGTTCTTCCTTCAGTTGGATAATGCAAGCTTCCAGCCGCCTCCTCTCCTCTGCCAACAGGGAACTTCGTGTTGAGACTATCAATCCCATCTTGGAGCTTATCTTTTCTCACCCTGAGCCTGTCTGCAGTAGACTGCTCCTCCTGGGTGTGTAGCATGTCTCCCTCCATGGCTTTAAGCTTCTTATCACTGTCTCTAGCATCAGTAACTGCTTCATCCCTGGACATTTGCAGCTCTTCCAGTCCTCTTATCTGATCTTTCAGTCGGGCCTGCAGTTTCTTCAGCTGCTATAAGACATTATCGCGATTTTCATTAACATCTTCAAGAAGGCCTTCAAGCCCTCCCAAATCCAGCTCCCATGTCTTCTTGGCAGAGTGGACCTGGGAACATTGCCTGCATTCATCCTCCAGCTGAATCTTCATCTCCTCCAGTTGCTGCTCCATGGCACGCTTGGACCTCTCCAAACTGTAAACTCTTTCCAAAGTCATCCATCTCAGTCTTGAGCACTTTGTTAAACCGGTCAAGTTCACCTTTCAGGTCTATAGACTTCAACTCCCCTGCCAGGGTCAAGAATTTTGTCTCCTTCTCCCTGGCCTCCGCTTCGGCATGATAATGCTCCTCTGCATATCGAGTAGCAATGCATTTCTCTTTGGCCCGCATCTAGTCAAACTTCCTTTGCTTCCTCTTCAGATTGGAGACGATCTGCCGAAGGTGGTCCTGGTCCACCATGAGGTCATCCGACTCTTGCTGCAAACGGATTTCTGTCTTATCCAGTTTGTCCATAAGCTGAACTTTTCTACTCCAGCTGCCGCTGAACACCGTCCAAACTCCCATTGGACTCACTTGAGGCCCTCTTCAGCCCCCTCTACTGACAAGGCGTCCTATCCTGCCTTTGTCTTCCTTTCAGCCAGCTGGGTCTAGAGAGTAGAAACTGGCTTCTCCACAGTCTTCTTGCTCTCTTCCTCTTCGTTCAGCCTCTCCCGCAAAATATTCCCCTCATCCTCCATCTGCCCTAGGCGGATGGAGAAGGAAGGTGTCCCATGGATTTCCTCTTGGAGCAGCTCCTGAGTATCCTGCAACTGAGGCTCCAGTGCAGAGATATCCTTTGTTGAATTTGATGGTCTTGCCTTCTGCTTCAGTTAGCAGACCTGTTAGAGTCTCCACCTCTGACTGCATCTTTGCATTCGTTTCTGTCAACTCTTGCTTCTGTCGTTCACTTTGCTCAATTTTGGCCAGGAGTTCTTGAACCTGTGCATTCAGCCATCTTTCGACTATGTTTTAGAGTCTGCCTGGTCACAAAACAAAAAGAAAAACACAAACAACCATTCCAACCCCCCAGGGAACACCACAACCAACCCCAGGGGTGCAAACTGGGAGAAAAGAAAAAAGAAAAACACAAACAACCATACCAACATCCCCCCCCCCCCCCCCCCCCCCCCCAGAGGACCGTCCCATCAAACCCTGTTGAAGAGGAGAAAAGAAAAAACAAAACACAACCCAAACTTAAACTTGCAAAAAAAAAGAAAAATCTAACACCCCCCCTCCCCCAGACGACATGTAGGGACCAACATCCCCCAGAGTACATCCTGCCAGCTCCAGGGGTAATAACCACAGCCGAGGTCCCTCTGGGATCCAAAGTCACCCACGGGGGCTCCTAGCGCCTCCCAGAGGACCGGTCCATCAAACCCCAGGAGACACCCCCCCCATGACTAACAACAGACCCAGCCCCGGCCGTCTACGGCTAGATAGACCCACAGACATTTCCCCCCCAGAGGACACCACAGTCACACCCTGAGGGCAGAAACTGGGGGAAAAAAACAAACAAAAACAAAACAACAACCCCAACCCCACCCTCTCAGCGCAGGGGAAACTGGAAATACGTCCAGTGTCACCAACCATGACTATACCCCAAAAGTCAACCGGGAGGAGTGGAACAGCGGTAATGGCGTACGGCACAAGACGGTGCCACTAAACCAGCCACCAGCTGTGGGTATATTCCACTGCCCCAAACCTCAGCTACGCCGATGGCGTACGGCTCAAAGGCGCGCTGAAGCCGGAGGTGGAACAGGGAAGTAACAAAAAACACCCCTAAACCCCCCCCACCCGGGTGCAGAGGTTACCTGGGAAACGCCCAGCATAACCGAACTGCACCACCCCAGCAACGCCAATGGCAAATGGCACAGAGGGGCGCCAAGGCTGGAGGTTGTAAAGGGAATTAAAAAAAATACATACCCCAAACCCCCCCCCCTCCCGGGTGCAGAGGTTACCTGGGAAACGCCCAGCATAACCGAACCGCACCACCCCAGCAATGCTGACAACATACGTGTTGTGAAAGTGTAGTGACACGGACCCACAACAGGGGGCGCAAATGAACGGTCAATAGATGAGCCAAAAAGTAACAATTTAATGTTGTGAAATGTGCACAACGAATATACAGACAATCTCAGAATATAATTACAGTCAAATTACAAAGGTGACGTGTGGGCAGGCTCGAGAATAGAAGACGTCTGTCCTGAGAAGAGCCGGAACCACACGATTTCCGCCCCCACCGAACCTGGTGAATACTGGAGCCGCCAAGTCCCGAATTCCCAGGTGATCACCGTCCCCGACTGTCGGATCTGGTACTGCTGGCGAGAACAAAGACAGTCAAGTGTGGGTGTGTGTACACCCAGTAACAACAACGGTGGGAATGCCACCTCCACCTCTCACTCAATATGTGATGAGTACCGCAGTGATTCCTCAGGGGAAAAGAGTGCCGTCCTGCACTCACTCAGCTTCCACAGAAAGAGGAACCGGTACTCCTGCAAACACTCACAATATACAGATATATTGTAACACAAAACGGCTGAGGATATTACCTTCAATGAAGTACGATATCTCGGCGATGAGGTGGAGATGACGTCTGGGTTTTATGGAGTGAGAAGATGAAGAATGAGTGACAGCTGTCAGGCAGTAATGAGTAACAGCTGTCACTCCCGGCTGTGTCCGTGGTGGCAGCGCCCTCTCGTGCCTGAAGCCCGCACTTCAGGCAGGGCACCCTCTGGTTGTGGGCCAGCAGTACCTCCTCTTCTGGCGGCCCACACAACAGTACGGCTCAAACGGCTGGGGCCGGAGGAGAAGACAGGGAAAAAAATAAAACATACGCCATTAATTTTTAGTTATTTTTTCTCTTAAACATGGAACATACTGTGATCTTCAAGTGTTGAGAGCACGGAAATCAAAAGAGACCACCAATTAAACTGAAAATGATCCAAACACAAACCACCGGTTCATGTCAAAAGGGTGTGATATCATTTGGAGTGTTTCCACATGTGCACAAAAATGGTGATTAATCGATCAGAGTTCACTTTATAGGCTGGGGAAAAAACAGACAGCTTGTGGTCACGCCTAAACTTTGATCAGCTTACTGGTTCATCTGTTCAAGTGATCAGCGGCGTTAATCAGACTGTGGCACACCAACTTGAAGCACAGTTTAACTTCACTCTCCAGTCAGGAGTTCAGAATCCGAAAGACGCTCGGAGTGAGACGTTTTAAGTTTGAGTAGACCTGATGAGTGACAGTGAAGGACTAGAAGAATTCTGGCATCTGTTTGTTTCCCGTCACCTTGACTTGCTACAGTCTGCTTTGAACGGCACAGTCGGTGAGGGGATTGAATTTTGTCTGACACGGCTGGGTTGGCCTGCTGCTTGTTTGTGTGTCTGTTTGCGTGCCAGTCATGTGCTTGTGTATTTGCAGATTTTACAGTATGTGCATGTGCGGGAATGCTGCTCAGTGCACCTTCTGTGCCTGGATGACCTGATTGTCTGTTTGCAGCATCATCATGTGTACGGCTGTGAGACTCGGTAGGTTTTTATTTTGTGTGTGTGTGTGTGTGTGTGCGTGCGCAGCATGGCCTCAGGTGTTTGGCCCCAACCACAGGAAGCACTTGTCAGTGACAACTCTTTGCCGGCAAACACCGCCTCTGGGAACGAGAGAGACAGAGAGAGCTCAGGAGGTACAGACCAGGCGTGGAGGGAATCACAGAAACTCAGCTTTTCCAGTTTTACAGAATGACGTGTGGAGCATTCGTGCATCTACATAACCGTCTATCCTGCCTATTCTCACAAAATGTAGTAAAATTTGAAAAAATAATGCACAAAAGTTTATAGAAATCCTATGTATTTTGCAGCATCACTGATAAGGCAGTGGAACATCTGAGAAAAAAAACAAAAAAAAAAAACAGCGAGGATCAGCACCTCCATGGTCCTCTTTCGGCAACGGGTGGCATGTCCTCTCTGTGTCAGGGGAGAGTTATTGTTCCAATAGGAGGAGTGTCTCGGGATCTTGCTCTTGAGTGGGACTATGATTTATCATGAGATTGACAAATGGATTGGTCCTGTGGATGCTGTATAGGACCATCATGGTGGAGATATTGATAAGCCCAATGTGAAGCTCTCAATTTACCCAAACCAGTGTCACACCCAAACTGTCACATTTTGATACAAACACCTCATTTTGACTGAACACCAATATATCACGGGTCGGGCACCTCCATTGCGTCACTGTGTGATGTGCAGGGAATAGCTAATCCTAACCATAACCAAAACCACTGATGAATGGAAGTTCCCTCATGTCGCTAAGTGAAGCAGATAGTTCTGCACGCTGTCATAGAGAAATGACACCCATAATCTCCCAGAGGTACCTAATTTGTCACATCATGATGGAAAAGGGCACTGACCAAGAGTTAAAATGTGATGAGATGGGAGTGAGAATGTGTAGTTTACCAGCCACCATACACTCCTACCCTCGCCTATGTTCATGAAATTTGGGTAATGACTAAAACAACAAGGTCACCGATACAAGTAGAGGAAATGAGGTTCCTCCACTGGGTATCTGGGCTTACACTCAGGGACAGGATGTGAAGCTTGACTTTTCGAGAGACACATGGAAAGGAGCCAGCTGAGGTGGTTCAGACACCTGTTTCAGCGCCAACCAGTCCCAGCAGAAGACTGCCCCTCCCTGAGCCTGGTTCTGCTGGAGGTTTCTTCCTGTTAAAAGGGAGTTTTTCCTTCCCACTGTAGCCAAGTGCTTGCTCACAGGGGGTCGTTTTGACCGTTGGGGTTTGTTTTGAAACAAGGTTCGGTCAGATCGGCACACAGAAATGATCACACAGACTGCATTTTGCTAGAACAAAAAGGCGTATATTTATTCCCCACAAAAGCAGTTACATCAAGCACAAGTGGTTGCAGCGCATTAAACATCTCTTTCTCTCTTACCGTGACGCCTTTAAGGTGGAGAGCCAACACCTTCGGCAGAGTGCGCTTGTCAACCGGCAGGGTTTTACATAATTATTGTATGGCCTTGCCTTACAATATAAAGCGCCTTGGGGCAACTGTTTGTTGTGATTTGGCGCTATATAAAAAAAATTGATTGAAATTGATGTCAATGACCTCAAAACAAGAATAACAACAAGAAACATGAAAGTGGAGTATCACCAGGCTGGACACTTCCATCACATTATCCACAAGCAACAGAGGCAAAGGGCAACAAGCAGTCAGCATTTGTTGCTTGATGGGTGTTCCTGGGGTGTGGCCAGCTCATGATTACTTGCATTGATGAGCACAATGTTTAATTGATAGATATAAAGGACAGGGACACCTGAGAGCATTTTTCCTCCATGTTTGGACTGCAAATCTGCAGTGTTTTTATATGGTGTGTGGTTTTATTTTATTTATTTTTTAATATGTCCATGTCCTTTCTGATATCAGGCAGTTTCCTGCAGCTTTCACAGGGCAGTGACAGTAGCTCAGTGGTAAAGTATCTGACTGGAAATCAGAGATTTTGGAAAGCACACGTTCAGTTCCCATGGGTGGTATGTAATTTTTATTTTTATTATTTTCAACCACATTGTGCAGCTGCTCTGAAAAGCTGCTGTGTTCCCGTGTGCACGGAACCATTGCAACATGTATTTTTTTTTTCTTCACAGCTGCTGGCACTGTGTTCCTGCGTGCACGATCTGTCGCACCGGCGTCGTGCATGCCTGCCCGCCAGCGTGATGTTTCGTGGTGCGCTCACACAAACGCTACCGCTGTGAGTCGCCCTGGAGTTGTACGTATTTGCACTATGTGTGAAGGGGTCCTTACTTTTGACCAAACTGCTTCAGAAGCCTTGATTAAAATTAATAATTTTCTTTTTCTACAAACACATGAAAATGCCCAATGTTCAGTTGGGTCCTTATATACAACCAAAAAAAAAAAAAAAAATCCCAACAGGCCAGAATTATGCCAAATGGTCATTAAAAAAAAGATTTTAAAAGTAATCCCATTAATTTCTAGAAAATCCTGGAACCTATCCTCCTTTTTAAAAAGCGTCATTCATCTTGATGTGGAAACTAATGAAAATCTGAGAGTGAAGAAAAACAAATACATTTTATATGAAAATAAATTAAACATTCTAACTGACTTAACGCACATCTATTCAATTCAATTCAATTTTATTTATATAGCGCCAAATCACAACAAACAGTTGCCCCAAGGCGCTTTATATTGTAAGGCAAGGCCATACAATAATTATGTAAAAACCCCAATGGTCAAAACGACCCCCTGTGAGCAAGCACTTGGCGACAGTGGGAAGGAAAAACTCCCTTTTAACAGGAAGAAACCTCCAGCAGAACCAGGCTCAGGGAGGGGCAGTCTTCTGCTGGGACTGGTTGGCGCTGAGGGAGAGAACCAGGAAAAAGACATGCTGTGGAGGGGAGCAGAGATCAATCACTAATGATTAAATGCAGAGTGGTGCATACAGAGCAAAAAGAGAAAGAAACACTCAGTGCATTATGGGAACCCCCCAGCAGTCTAAGTCTATAGCAGCATAACTAAGGGATGGTTCAGGGTCACCTGATCCAGCCCTAACTATAAGCTTTAGCAAAAAGGAAAGTTTTAAGCCTAATCTTAAAAGTAGAGAGGGTGTCTGTCTCCCTGATCCAAATTGGGAGCTGGTTCCACAGGAGAGGAGCCTGAAAGCTGAAGGCTCTGCCTCCCATTCTACTCTTACAAACCCTAGGAACTACAAGTAAGCCTGCAGTCTGAGAGCGAAGCGCTCTATTGGTGTGATAAGGTACTATGAGGTCCCTAAGATAAGAAGGGACCTGATTATTCAAAACCTTATAAGTAAGAAGAAGAATTTTAAATTCTATTCTAGAATTAACAGGAAGCCAATCAAGAGAGGCCAATATGGGTGAGATATGCTCTCTCCTTCTAGTCCCCGTCAGTACTCTAGCTGCAGCATTTTGAATTAACTGAAGGCTTTTCAGGGAACTTTTAGGACAACCTGATAATAATGAATTACAATAGTCCAGCCTAGAGGAAATAAATGCGTGAATTAGTTTTTCAGCATCACTCTGAGACAAGACCTTTCTAATTTTAGAGATATTGCGTAAATGCAAAAAAGCAGTCTTACATATTTGTTTAATATGTGCTTTGAATGACATATCCTGATCAAAAATGACTCCAAGATTTCTCACAGTATTACTAGAGGTCAGGGTAATGCCATCCAGAGTAAGGATCTGGTTAGACACCATGTTTCTAAGATTTGTGGGGCCAAGTACAATAACTTCAGTTTTATCTGAGTTTAAAAGCAGGAAATTAGAGGTCATCCATGTCCTTATGTCTGTAAGACAATCCTGCAGTTTAGCTAATTGGTGTGTGTCCTCTGGCTTCATGGATAGATAAAGCTGGGTATCAGCTGCGTAACAATGAAAATTTAAGCAATGCCGTCTAATAATACTGCCTAAGGGAAGCATGTATAAAGTGAATAAAATTGGTCCTAGCACAGAACCTTGTGGAACTCCATAATTAACCTTAGTCTGTGAAGAAGATTCCCCATTTACATGAACAAATTGTAATCTATTAGATAAATATGATTCAAACCACCGCAGCACAGTGCCTTTAATACCTATGGCATGCTCTAATCTCTGTAATAAAATTTTATGGTCAACAGTATCAAAAGCAGCACTGAGGTCTAACAGAACAAGCACAGAGATGAGTCCACTGTCTGAGGCCATAAGAAGATCATTTGTAACCTTCACTAATGCTGTTTCTGTACTATGATGAATTCTAAAACCTGACTGAAACTCTTCAAATAGACCATTCCTCTGCAGATGATCAGTTAGCTGTTTTACAACTACCCTTTCAAGAATTTTTGAGAGAAAAGGAAGGTTGAAAACATCTGTTGAAAAGTAATATGTGTACTCGCTGAAAATACGTTTTCACTGTTGCTCATTGTATATCTTGCTTTATATTTACTGTATCTATATCTGTCTGTTATTTCTGTATCTATACTGTGTGCCGCATCTGTCAAATCTGTCCATGTTCATATGCGCGTGGTGCACCTCTCCTGTGCACTTCGTTTTCCAGATGTGTGTCATTATGTGTGTTTGTGTGTCTGTGTGGTGGTGCCAGTCAAAGCCTCTCTGGCAGGTCACTGGGTTCCTGCACTCCCTCACCAGCGGAGGGAGGGTGCGAGGGAGGAGAGGAACCCTGCAAGCTGTTGACAGGGATTTATGAGCCGATAGTGTCAGACGGCAGCACAACAGCAGCAGTTGAGTCTGTGCCCATCTGCTCACACAGAGACAGACACACACTGACAGAGCGGTGGCCAAAAAAGAATCGAAGTAACGAAAGGATGTGAAAATAGGAGGTTGTCTTCAAATTTTTATTTTCACTCGTTTTTGTCCCAGTGACTGAAGGACGGGGTTTTATTTATTTCGGTTCTTCTATAGGAGCACCTCCACAGCTTTCTCTCTCTCTCTGTCTCTTCAAATCTTTTTTACGAGCTGACTGTTCATTGGCCTTTTGTTTGTTTAGACTCGTGAGTAAGAAACCATGTGGTCATGTTGTCATTCTGAGCCAAAGGCTGCTGTTAGTAACCATGACGATGGTATCAAGAACTGCTTTCACATCAGAAATAATTAGGAACTAAAGCATTTGGGAGTCAACACATTGTCCAATCGCTACTCTGATTTCGTTGTTGCTGTTTTCAATGTGCAAAATTTCAGAGTAAGTGCGTCAGGGCACTTTGATTACTGTGTGTGTTTTAAATTATTATTCCTAGGTATAATTTTGTCTTGGCGCTTAGTGGCCAACATTAACATAACATTTTATTCTAACCGATTGAAGAGGCATGTGCACCTCTTCTTAATGGCATTCTGTTCTGTTCTCTTATTCCCTTCAGATTATGGAAATTGTCACCTATAGTAAATGTAAGAATACAGTTAAGGCTGCATGTGTAATGTGTTAAGTGGACAATCTTGATTATGGACATCATACAGTTTTCATAGTACATTCCTTTGGGTATGTACTAAGGAACACTTTTCCATGTCTGATACAATACCGATACCAATGTGATACCACTTCCCCTGTTTTAAAACAACTAATCTCTTAATAAATCTCTTTGTCTAGATGTACTTTCCTAGCCTACCATTTAACAATACATCAACTCAAACTGCAAAACAAATATTCAACAGACAGCCCACAACATATACATAATACATACACACACACACACACACACACACACACACGTATATATAGTAAGTCGCTTTGGCTGCTCCCTTGTTTGCACTCGGGGTCACCACAGCAAATCCAAGGTGGATCTGCATGTTGAATTGGCACAGGTTTTACGCTGGATGCCCTTCCTGACGCAACTCCACATTAAATGGAGAAATGTGGCAGGGGTGTGATTTGAACCCGGAATCTTCTGCACTGAAACCAAGCGCATTAACCACTTGGCCACCACCCCTGCTTACACACACACACACACACACACACACACACACACACACACACATATATATATATATATATATATATATATATATATATATATATATATACGAGGTCTGTTAGAAAAGTATCGGACCTTTTTATTTTTTCAAAAACCATATGGATTTGAATCACGTGTGATTGCATCAGCCAAGCTTGAACCTTTGTACGCATGCGTGAGTTTTTTCACGCCTGTCGGTTGCGTCATTCGCCTGTGAGCAGGCTTTGAGTGAGCACTGGTCCACCCCTCTCGTCGTTAAGGAAATGGCGGAATGATTTGGAGCTTTGCTGCATCAATTTTTCCAGAAACTGTGAGAGACATCCAGGTGGACACCATTCGGAAAATTAATATGGCTTTCAGGGACGATTTTATGGGGATTACACAGATTAAGGAGTGCTCCAGCCGGTTTAAAGACCGCCCACAGCGTCTGAGAGCGCGGCGTGCTCCAAGCGCCGATCGACAGGCTGACACCCCACTGAAACAACCAGATCATTTCCAACGTGAAGGCTTTGTTGATCCGGGACGTCATCTGACTTTCACAAAAAGGCAGAAGGCGTGGACATCAGTACTTTTTCGGCACATTCCACTGTTACAGGAGTTTTTTTCATGGAAAAGGAAGCGGATGAATGCACCACCGTGCCGCTCATGGCGTGGCACAAAACCACCTCCTTGTTGGTCTCACAGGACGGCTTTCAGGTGGCTTTCAGATGGCTTCCGGTTGCTTTTCAGTCGTGTGAATATCCGAGAAATTGAGCATGAGTTGGACATGCCCCAACATGTCCTGTGAGGCTTCATCACGGCATTGCTTTGCGCCATGCAGCTCCACCGCGACGCGTGGGATTCCCCCGCTCCTCTTTCCATGACAAAAACTCCTGTAACAGTGGAATGTGCCGTTCATTTCTAAACTAGACGCTGTCTTGATCCGGTATGTCGTCTGACTAGCACAGGAATTGTGGAAGACGTGGACATCAGCACTTTTTCGGCACACTGAGACAGACGTGCGGAGGAATCCCGCGCGTCGTAGCGGAGCCGCATGGCGCAAAGCAACGCCGTGATGAAGCCTCACAGGACATGTTGGGGCATGTCCAGCTCATGCTCAATTTCTCAGATATTCACACAACTGAAAAGCAACCGGAAGCCGTCTTAAAGCCACCTGAAAGCCATCCTGAGAGACAAACACGGAGGTGCTTTTGTCCTGTGCCATGATCGGCACGGTGGCGCATTCATCCGCTTCTTTTTCCATGAAAAAAACTCCTGTAACAGTGGAATGTGCCGAAAAAGTGCTGATGTCCACGCCTTCTGCCTTTTTGTGAAAGTCAGATGACATCCCGGATCAACAAAGCCTTCACGTTGGAAATGATCTGGTTGTTTCAGCGGCGCTCGGAGCACGCCACGCTCTCAGACGCTGTGGGCGGTCTGTAAACTGTCTGGAGCACTCCTTAATCTGTGTAATCCCCATAAAATCGTTCCTGAAAGCCATATTAATTTTCCGAATGGTGTCCACCTGGAAGTCTCTCACAGTTTCACGAAAAAATTGATGCAGCAAAGCTCCAAATCATTCCGCCATTTCCTTAACGACGAGAGGGGTGGACCAGTGCTCACTCAAAGCCTGCTCACAGGCGAATGACGCAACCGACAGGTGTGAAAAAACTTACGCATGCGCACGAAGGTTCAAGCTTGGCTGATGCAATCACATGTGATTCAAATCCATATGGTTTTTGAAAAAAAATAAAAAGGTCCGATACTTTTCTAACAGACCTCATATATACTCAACAAAAATATAAACGCAACACTTTTGGTTTTGCTCCCATTTTGTATGAGATGAACTCAAAGATCTAAAACTTTTTCCACATACACAATATCACCATTTCCCTCAAATATTGTTCACAAACCAGTCGAAATCTGTGATAGTGAGCACTTCTCCTTTGCTGAGATAATCCATCCCACCTCACAGGTGTGCCATACCAAGATGCTGATTAGACACCATGATTAGTGCACAGGTGTGCCTTAGACTGCCCACAATAAAAGGCCACTCTGAAAGGTGCAGTTTTGTTTTATTGGGGGGGGATACCAGTCAGTATCTGGTGTGACCACCATTTGCCTCATGCAGTGCAACACATCTCCTTCGCATCATCCGTGAAGAGAACACCTCTCCAACGTGCCAAACGCCAGCGAATGTGAGCATTTGCCCACTCAAGTCGGTTATGACGACGAACTGGAGTCAGGTGAAGACCCCGATGAGGACGACGAGCATGCAGATGAGCTTCCCTGAGACGGTTTCTGACAGTTTGTGCAGAAATTCTTTGGTTATGCAAACCGATTGTTTCAGCAGCTGTCCGAGTGGCTGGTCTCAGACGATCTTGGAGGTGAACATGCTGGATGTGGAGGTCCTGGGCTGGTGTGGTTACACGTGGTCTGCGGTAGTGAGGCTGCTTGGATGTACTGCCAAATTCTCTGAAACGACTTTGGAGACGGCTTACGGTAGAGAAATGAACATTCAATACATGAGCAACAGCTCTGGTTGACATTCCTGCTGTCAGCATGCCAATTGCACGCTCCCTCAAATCTTGCGACATCTGTGGCATTGTGCTGTGTGATAAAACTGCACCTTTCAGAGTGGCCTTTTATTGTGGGCAGTCTAAGGCACACCTGTGCACTAATCATGGTGTCTAATCAGCATCTTGATATGGCACACCTGTGAGGTGGGATGGATTATCTCAGCAAAGGAGAAGTGCTCACTATCACAGATTTAGACTGGTTTGTGAACAATATTTGAGGGAAATGGTGATATTGTGTATGTGGAAAAAGTTTTAGATCTTTGAGTTCATCTCATACAAAATGGGAGCAAAACCAAAAGTGTTGCGTTTATATTTTTGTTGAGTATGAATCACGGGGCACAGTGAATCAGTAGCTATATCTGCAAAACTACATATATATTTGCAGCAGTTATGCCATATTTTTATGCATAAAGACGTCGCCTTATAAATTAGTATTTTGTTTTTGGATGCATTAGGGGTAAAACTAAGTGGCAAGTGAAGCCAGTTTTTTTCCTATCAAAAGTAAATTTTGTGGATGCCAGTGTCATTGTATTTATTTCTCATAACAGAAGAAAGGTGGCCCAAAAAAAATTTTATTAGTTAGAAGACTTCCTCATCCAACTGATGAGCATGTGTTATGTCGTCTCCAAACTATCAACTATTTGATAAAATGACTTATGTATGTCACATGCACCTGGGCCACAGTGAATCAGTCTAGAAAGTGATTTACTAAGCCCCAGAATCAAGTGGATGACAAATATTACTTGTTGAAACTTATACATTTATTTTTCCATGAATTATTTCTATAATTTGTGTATATAAACAACTGTTTTCATGTTTGAACAGAAATTATGACAGTTGTATATTATAGTTTCTAAAGGACTTATACCACTATATAAGACACACACATTACATAGCTGGTTTGCTTGATTATAGTTTGTATATGCATCAGCGTATATTTAATACTTTTGAAGAAATTGTTATAATCAGGTGTTTTGTCATTATATTCTAAGTTGATTCACTGTGCCCCGTGAATTATTGTCTGGGGCACAGTGAATCAAAATTTTAAAATTGATATTAAACACCTGTAAATTACACTTGGGAAGACATAAATAACACAGCCTTATAAACAATAACTTACTGTTTTAAATCCACAATATAATGACCAAAACCTATGCATAATGTGTTTATGCTGCCACAAAGTAACATTTCTGATCCACTGTGCCCTGGTTTCCCCTACATATGTGTTTACATTCCAATACCCAATCCAGTCATTTTGCCAATATCAAACAACTACATATCCAAATTATCGGTTCGGTCCACCCCTAGTATGTACTGACATACAACACCAACTGCCCCACTTTGCAGTTGTTCAATTCACTTCAACAAAGTTTGTCAACAGATTGAGAAACCAACATTCCTCAAGAATGTGAGAATTGTTGCCTCACTGGGTGCAGTGTTGAGAAATGTTGCCTTCTCAGAATGAAAAAGACACACAAACTCACAGTTTTGCCAAGTACACATGCAGTACTATTGTAAAAGGTTGGTAGTAACAGACTCAGTGTTGTCCTGAAAATTTTCAGAAGTACACTGTTACACTGGAACTGCAAAGCAACTAAGCAGGCAGTTGATGAGTGAAGCATTACAATTTCCTTCTTTAGTGCTGCAGGCAGTAAGTGAAAAGTGTGCAACTACGGCTGCTAAGTCACAGTTTTTTTCTTGCTTCACAATAAAAGCATTTCATTAATAAAGAAGTGGCATCAACCGATATCACTACAATAACATGCTTTTGGAGGGTGGTATGCATTTTCAGAGGCCCGACGTTCATGCCCAGTTACCCAAAATGACAGATATTCACCCGAGTTAGATGAGGGCGAATATCTGTCATTCCGGGCGACTGGCCGTGAACGGAGGGACTAAAAAAATGCATGCCGCACGACAACAGCATGTTATTTGCATTATTATCACTTTTTACTGAGATAAACAACACGTAACGCGTACATAAAAAGTTGGCTCACTTAACTTTTGTTGTGTCGGCTAGCTGGCGCGCGCTGCTCTCCAATTTAGCCAGTGCATCCTCATCAAGCTGGCTGCTTTAGCTGCTATTCATTGTCGTACTACCCATGAGAAAATCATCCGGAATATCCATATTGGGACCAAAACACACTTCTCGCATTTTCATCTTTTCCTCTGCGGACAGTTTTTTTTTATTTTTTTCCCCTCTGCGGACAGTTCTTGGGCTGCGTGCTATGACGTCATTTGTTTATGCACAGTGGGCGGGTATAGCCAGATACCGTCGACGTAAATCTGCGATACCAGCCTAGCAACTCCCCGGTAAAGTGATAATAATGTTCAATATGAAATGTTCAGAATTTATTTGGAAATATTGCAGAAATAAATTGTAGCACATGTCCGCAAAAGTGGCTCAAAACACATAGTACCTCGTCTCTCATACAGCCTAAATTTTGCTCTGAGGTCCACTGGTTAAACAACAGAAACAAAAGAGAAGCACTTGGATGTACATACAGAAGACTGACAGTTTGAGTAACACATTAAAAATGACTGCTGACTTGTTCTGTTTATACAGATTATGTTGCAGCTGCTGCAGCCTGAAACCAAACTTTGGGTCAGCTGCCATGCTAACTGTCCCAGATGGAACACACCTGGCCAGTACCCAGTGCACAAAATAACATCACTATCCAAGTCCACAGTTTAAGAAAACTTGTTTTGTCCAGATGAACCACAGGGATGGTCTTGGTCCAATGAAGCTTTGATGGTTCCAGATGCTTTGCATACTAGTTTTCAGCTGTTCAAACAACCAGAGTTGGGAGTACAATTCTTATTCAAACATATTAAACATAGTTGTGAAAATGTTCTGTTTGGGTCCAACCCAGGCAGTCTTAGGATTTGGTCCCAGGGAAATGTGAGTGATGACCCCGCTGGGCTGCAGTTAAATTAGTTTTCCATTTTCTATGAGCCACACTGTTATTGTTTTATATCTGGAAAACACATATGGCAGTTTTTTTGACTGAATGATTTAGTGTCATCATCTGGGCGTACCAATGATAATGAGGTGGAAATGGGTTTAAGTTGTTTGGTATGAAAGAAATGTAATAAAGTACTTCAAAAGGTTCCCAAGTATGTATAATGTGTAATAAGCTACCAATTACAGTGAATGTACACACATACAATACACAGCAAAAAAAAAAAAGTTTACATGGCATTTCATTCTATTAACATTTCTATTATAAATGGGTTTATATGATCGAGCCACTGGATTAGACATGTTTACTATGAGTGGGAAAAAAACAACAAAAAAAAACTCATAACAACAGGATATGTAGTTTTATGAGAATTTATTTTTTAAAATCAAGAATTTATTTAACTAAATTTCCAATCACACACGTGACATTGCTGTGTGAGTGATACACCATCAAGCAGCTCACTTCAAATGGTGTTTTAATTATTTGATTATCAAATATGCATTATGATTCTCTGAAAAAATTGATGCGCATTACTCTTAAAGATAGGTTTGATAGACAGTCTCTCAAAGTGTATTTACCCTTTTCCCATGGTCTAGTGTGACGTAAAGCAAACAAAAATCACAGTGTTTTCTATCATCAAATGACAATACTTAGACAATTTCATATGTATCATAATACAGTATGTATTGAATTTTCACATAAGTATCATATCTATTGTTTCGGGAGATATGCAAGTACATGAACAATTGTTGCTCAATAACGCACGTTGATATGTGCACTTAAGTTGTCAGACTCGTATTTCATATAGTCTTGTTGGTAATATTGTCTAATTGCTTTTCTGAGCATAATCCATCATAAGTCTGTCTCTAGTTAGGTTTAATGACTTCCACACTATCTCCTCCTCTTTTACAACCCCATTTGTCGTGATGGTTTAGTCTGTTGAATGACTTTATAGTTGTGCTGTGGCTTAATATTTTTTCCACATTTCTGTGTCACATTTAATCTTTCTTGCTTATAGAAGTGCTTTGCTTTAACTGTCATTATAGCTTTTGCGCTGAAGATGCAAGTCGGTTCCTTTATGTTGCATAAATGTGTGTATAATATGATTGATAAAATAACAGTGATCCAGATGTGATGTCTGACAGGCTGACATGCCGGGAGGCAGAGAGCCTGACAGGGCAAAGCAAACATACTGTACCCCCCTGGGGAAGATACAGACTCCCGCTCATTTGCTGTTTTATGAAATACTGTTGAATAAAGTTGATCACAACATTGTTTCTCACTCCAACTCACATGTTGTTGCACTGTTAGTAAAGACTGCTGTGTGAGGTTTGCATTCAATTTTGACACCCACTTACCTTAAATCAAGGGTCACAGTGACCAGTTGGACACATTTATGCCAATAAAATGCAAAATAAAGTAAAATGTCAGGTTGATTATTGAATGTAGTAGGTGAGCTAAGACCACCCCTTTGCACTCTCTATCCCCCACAAATCAACCAAACAACACCAAATCAACCTTTTTTGGTTTGTTAGAAAAACATAACCAGGATGTACCCAAAATTGTGACCAATATTATTTTAATTAAAATGCCTTCAATGACATAAAAGGACTTAATAAAAAAAAATAATAAAATCAATGAAAATGAAGAATTAGATCACAGTACTTTTTTTTTTTTTTTTTTTTTTTTGCCTACATCATTTCATTCACAAGTATTAAATTCAAAATGGGGTCCAAAATGGCTGACACCTGACCAGTTTCCATAGAAATGCATCATTAGAATGAATAATAAACAGGCTATGATACACTTAAGGGGCTTCATACTTCTCAGGTTGCGTCCCTGGAAGATCTGGCCTTCTGAGAGTGTGGAGGCCAAAGAAATCATTGTTAAATGAGACAGTGTAGCTCACGGAGCATTTTGCAATTGCGTCACTTTCTGGTGTCTCACACAGCTTCACAGCTGCAAGCAACAAACTAGCATAGTGGGCATAACCCATAGTTTATAATTATTTTTCAGTTTGTATTTTACTTATAAATATTGCTTATTTACAAATGATCCACTGGTATGCCTCTTTTTTAAAAAATAGACTCCAGTTGGTTAAGATAAACAAGACCCTTTCTTCTGCCATCTCAACCAACGTTGGTGCACCTCAGGGTTGCGTACGTTCTGCAATACTTTTGACTCTATACAAAGATGATCTCCGTTCAACTTTAAATAACCAGTACGTTTTGAAATACTCTGACGATACTGTTTTGTTGACATTACTACATGAAAATTCAGTAAGGTATATCTTATATATTATATTCCAATGCTAAGGTGGAACTATGCTAGTATACAAAGGTATATCTAAATATCTAAAAAGGAAGAGTAAAATAGGAGAGTAGAAAAGAGTAGAGTAGAGCCACTTAGGTGCCTGGTCTTGAGAACCAGGGATGGTAGGTTGAAAAGCTTTTTTATCCCATAGGAACTCTCCCTATCTACCGAAGCGGCTCAAGAAAAAAGTGTATATAATAATAATAATCATTCTTTTGTGCATCAGTCGCTACTTAAACTCAATAAGGAGCTTAATCCCTAACAACATTATCAAAGCTGCAATGTGAGTAAATTTTTGTTGTGTGGATTGTTTGTGAAATATCTGTCTTATTTGTGTTGTTTATGTATTGTGTTGTAACAGAGCTGCTGAATATGTTACACAAATTTCAGATCTCTGATCTGATAATAAAGTATTATCTTATCTTATTATCTTACATGTAGATCCTGAAAGTTTTTTCTTTTTTTTCTTTTTTGACAGGAAGCTGATCATGGAAAATACCCACTGATGAAGAGTTTTGTCACAGTCATTGTCAAACCACTAGCTGCTAACTGTCCAGCAGACTATCGGGTCACACTGTAAAGTTCAAAATTTGAAATCACTGGGATTTATGTGATTGTTGGGTAAGATCAACAAATTATATAACTTGTCCATGTACACTATGTCATATTAATAGTGGGGTCGATAATCACAGATCTCAGCATACACAAAAAGAGCAATCAGAGATTTCTGATGTCTGCCAATCCGGATCCAGATTCTCTGCAAAATTCAGTGGCGTCTTCCATGCCCTAATATCTATCTGTGGTGCAGATTTGATGAGAATCTGTGAAGTAGCTTTGATGTGATCCTTCAAAGCCTGTATAAAGTGAAATCTAGATGCAGAATGCAGATCCGGATCCAGATCACCTCCAAAATTTAATGGAGTCCTTAATGGCCGAATATGTATCTGTGGTGAAACTTTCGTCAAAATATGTACAGTAGTTTTGGTACTGATGATTTTATTACATCCTTGGCAGATGTAATAAAGGGGTGGGCACATGCAAATTAGGTTTTGCAGCTATCATCTGAACACTGCTCAGTCACTGAGTAATGTTTGCATTTTAAAAGGGCTAAAAATGCACATTTGCTCTCTGAAACAGTGCTCAAATGGTAAATAGCGCATAGAATAGAATGCTTTTTATTGTCATTATACACAAGGTACAATGAAATTAAAAGTCAACTCCCGTAGTGCAAAGGTGTAAAAGTAAATATAAAAAATATAAATATGAAAAGACAAATACGAATATATACATGTATTTACAAGGGAGCCAGTAGGTGTATATAAATAGAAGTCTGAGCTATTCTTTGCATTCCCCTTTATAAAAAATAAATGCAATGAATGGTGCAGATTGAAGGCTAATGTGCATTCGATACTCATATTGCACTTGGGTAGAACATGTTGAGAGTAGAACATGTTGTTTACAATAATGCTTTACAGTTTACAGTTCCCTGAAAAGCCTTCAGTTAATTCAAAATGCTGCAGCTAGAGTACTGACAGGGACTAGAAGGAGAGAGAATATCTCACCCACATTGGCCTCTCTTCATTGGCTTCCTGTTAATTCTAGAATAGAATTTAAAATTATTCTTCTTACTTATAAGGTTTTGAATAATCAGGTCCCATCTTATCTTAGGGACCTCATAGTACCATATCACCCCAATAGAGCACTTCGCTCTCAGACTGCAGGCTTACTTGTAGTTCCTAGGGTTTTTAAGAGTAGAATGGGAGGCAGAGCCTTCAGCTTTCAGGCTCCTCTCCTGTGGAACCAGCTCCCAATTCGGATCAGGGAGACAGACACCCTCTCTACTTTTAAGATTAGGCTTAAAACTTTTCTTTTTGCTAAAGCTTATAGTTAGGGCTGGATCAGGCGACCCTGAACCATCCCTTAGTTATGCTGCTATAGACTTAGACTGCTGGGGGGTTCCCATGATGCACTGAGTGTTTCTTTCTCTTTTTGCTCTGTATGCACCACTCTGCATTTAATCATTAGTGATTGATCTCTGCTCTCTTCCACAGCATGTCTTTTTCCTGGTTCTCTCCCTCAGCCCCAACCAGTCCCAGCAGAAGACTGCCCCTCCCTGAGCCTGGTTCTGCTGGAGGTTTCTTCCTGTTAAAAGGGAGTTTTTCCTTCCCACTGTCGCCAAGTGTTTGCTCACAGGGGTCGTTTTGACAGTTGGGGTTTTTCTGTAATTATTGTATGGCTTTTGCCTTACAATATAAAGCGCCTTGGGGCGACTGTTTGTTGTAATTTGGCGCTATATAAATAAAATTGATTTTATTTGATTTTGATACAGCTTTACAATAATGCCTCACATTCACCCCGATGTCAGGCTGCTGCCATACTAGGTGCTCACTAAACACCGGGAACAACTAGGGGATTGAGGACCTTGCCCAAGGGCCCCTAGTGATTTTCCAGTCAGGCTGGGATTTGAACCAAGGATCCTCTGGGCCGAACGCTTTAACCACTAGACCAGGGGTGGCCAAGTTTGGTCCTCGAGAGCCACATGCCTGACACTCTTAGTTGTCTCCCTGCTCCAACCCACCTGAATCCAATGAAAGGCTCATTAAAAGTCTGCTAACTAGTCTTTCATTGGATTCAGGTGGGTTGGAGCAGGGAGACAACTAAGAGTGTCAGGCATGTGGCTCTCGAGGACCAAACTTGGCCACCCCTGGTCTAGTGGTTAAAGCGTTCGGCCAAGACACTTCAAGGAATCATCTTTGGGTCTGGAAAACACTGATTAACATTTTTCATCAGTTGCCTATTTGATTAACATTTTTCATCTAATTGTCTGTTTGGTCAATTGTTTTCTCAATTAACTGATTCGAACAAATAATAGTTTGCTGCAACTCTATTTTCTGTTAAATGAGGTGTGAATTTATGAAATATTGTCATTTTGCATTTAATTTTTTTATTTTTCATTGAATTTTTTGAGATTTAATTTCAATGTTTCTTTAAAGAAGCACATACAAACTATATATATAAAGAAGCAATTTTGTGATAAAAGTAATGGTAAATGCTGTTTCAAAACATTGTGCATTTTTCCACAGTACTATATAAATGCTCTTATTTAAATATTTAAATTACCTTTTAAACACATTTATGCATGCATAAAATTGAACTTTAACAGTTTGTCATCTCTAGTGCTGGATCCTGCCATAGAAGTACCAGCATCATGGACAGCATGTGACCCGGGCTCAGTTGGTGTGCAGGCTGTTGGAATAGTATCTTCTGTTGAATACTCAAAACGAAGCAAATACTATGATGACAAAAACTGATTTAAAAGGTTTTCAAACAAGGTGCTTGGGAGCTTACGTCCATAACTGTATTATGTTCATAGGTCATATTTGGTCCTTAAATCCTGTTTACTTGTATTACAACAGGCTTTTTTAAACTTTTTAAATAAGTACAGCTGCTGGAAATGATTCAGTGTGACTGCGGTTGAAAAATATGACCTCATGCTGTAATGACAGACAAAGGCTTTTTAAATTTATTTTTACAACTGTACTGTGCATTACATATTATAACACCATAGCTCAGACTTTGCACCATAGTACTGAATATGTTACACTCGCTCATCTTCAACCACTTACTCCAATTAAGGGTCACAGGGGCTGGATCCTATCACAGCAGTCATAGGTCATGAGGTCGAAAGGACACCCTGGACAGGATGCCAGTCTGTCGCAGGGTCAAATTTAGACAAACCAAGACATACATACCTATGGACAATTTAAATTTTCCAATTTACCTAAAAAGGTAAATGTCTATTGGCCATAATGGCAAATACTTGATTACTTGTTTTGAATATATTTCCGTAGCATATACACTGATTATTTTGTGGACTTGTATGTATGTAATTTGCCATGTGAGAAACCATTTTCTTAGCCACCAAATATAGAAGGTTAACAAATAAACAAACAAAATACACCCCCACCACATAGATGCGTTAGTCCTGACATGGGCATATTTGAGACCTTCCTATCTGCCTTCCACCACATTTGACTGTGGTTAGTTGCCCTGCACGACTCAGACAGGGGCCCCTGTGTTTTCCATGGAGAGTTTATCACACTTCCCTTCTTTCAGGCCTGGGCCCCAACCAGCCTGCCAGACAGGAAAATCAAAGCGTATGTGCCATAGCATTACAGCACAAATGGTATACTGCACAGCACACACTGATGATATATGACAAAAAAACTCCCAAGTTAAATACAAATCAGGAAGGATGTCTGAGCCATTTCCATAAACACTGCCCACAGGTGGATATAGCTGTTTTGAAAAGATTCTTTCCCACTGAAAGAGCTTTAGATCTCATTTCACAACAGCATGTGAACTGGTTAAATACACTTTTCAAATTCTCCATGATACTCTCAATTTCACAATCATTGAATAAAGGGTAATTACTTGATTTCTTAAGCAACTTGCGCTGCTTTTTGTCAATTTTCTTGGACACTGTTACACAGGCAGCGCGGTTTCTCAGGACACACACTTTGATGGCAGAGGGACAAACTTGTTGAGCGCCACGTGTTGTGTTTACACACACCAATGGATGAAGAGGTCGAGCTTGCTCAAAGCTGAAGTATAAATCAAAATGCAGCTGAGAGGACCCGGAGGGACAGTTGCACAAACACTACGTATATTATAGCTTTGGCAGATGATCAGAAAGAGAATATGACAGCAGTGGTCACTCATACTGTGACTGAAAACGACGCTCCATCATGAGGCGGAGTTTGCAAAATTGTTTTTTAAAACAGTTGTGGTACCTCCTGTATGTGGAAATTCTTAAACTGCAATGCCAAAGGACTGTAGTTCCTTAACCTCTAAACTAAAGACTCTGGTCAAGTCGGTAGGCTGATGCACTGATGCTGTGGGCCACTCATCTGTCACACAACAAAACCTACTTTGTTCCTGCATTCAATTCAAACACTACCAAATCACAAGATAAGGTGATTCACAGGTGTATGGTCTAACCTAGCCCACTCTTGAGAAACTACAATGGCCACAATGGCATAAGGTAAAATTCCCTGAGTTGTTTTTTGAATATAGGAAGAAACCTCAAACAAACCAGTCTCAGTTGGGTGACCATCTGCTTTTGCCATTCAAACAAACAAACAAAAAATAACAAAGCACAACTGATGGCACTAGGTTAGTCTTTAATAGTTTTCCCACTGCAAGACCTAGCCTGCCCATAACCTCAGATCTCTCCCTACATGTGGCGACTGATGTGAAACTGACCTATTCTTAATCTATGTGATGTGGGTCTCTCCTATCTGTCAGTGGGGGAAGGGTGTGCGTGTATGAGTGACTCATCGTTTGATTCACTGACTCCCTAAAAATGTTTCCACAAGAGGAACTAAAAGCCTATGTTTCCATTTGTTGTTTTAGTTCATTCAGCTACATTTAAGGTCGAAATCTTGTCTCCCTGCTGCCGTAGATCATCAGTTTTCTTGATAATCTATCGCCAAGGCGGTGGTGGACAGAAGGATTAGGTTTAAAACCTCTGAAGCCTTACATCCCAAACTGGTACTATACTATTTCGTTATTTGGAGCTTCCATGACAGCAATCACCCTTATTTTGTTTTCCCTTCGATGTACCTAGGCCAGGATGAGCCTATAAGCCGTTAACACCACAGAGGAAGTGTGCAGGAAATGAGCTCAAGTTTAAAAGGGCGTAACGCCTGAGCCACTGAGACCAGACAAATAACTGTCACTGCCTGCACCTGAAACTGAGACACTCAAACAAAAATCCAGTTAAATGTGAAGACCGAGTAGAATGGATGAAAAACCTGTGCAGGCAAAAGTGTTTAGAATGGTTTACAGTGTGATTGGAGATTAAATAGTTTTTAAAAAGCACAAATTGAACAGAAAAATTCTTCCGGGGTGGGATCAAAATATCTAAAAATACCAGCAGGGTTGGGCCTAATTCAGCGGCTGCATCTGAGAAACTGTCACTCTGCCCTGCACACATTCTCTTTACTATGATGAAAGAGACAGTCACTGCTATGAATAAAGAAAGCAGACTTGACAGCGTGCGTGCATGTCTCAAGCTGTGCACAAACTGCACTTTTTTTTTTCCTTATAAGACTAAAAAAAAAAAAAAGACATGATTTTATCTTTACTTACCAACACATGATGCGGGAAGAATGATGAAACATTTACAAAGCCATCTCTCACCTACATCCAAGAACAAGCAGTTATTGATGTAACACAAGAATACAAACACAAGACTTATTTTTGAGGCACAGCACGTGCCGCAGTAGGCGGGAGGCCTGCTGCTTAAGATGGGTATGTGTTCTATTTAATGTGGCTACTTTGTGGGTTGGAATGGAATCACATTTTCTTGCATGATTTCAGGTGTTGCGATGGATGAACAGTTCGCTGCTGCTATCCATAAAGGTGTGAATACAGCAGAGCGACTGCCACGTTGTCACTCACTCTGCTCCTATGACCCCGTGCACTGCTCGTTTCTAATCCTGCTGCACCACATGCAGGCATGCTAAAATACAGTGCATCCAGAAAGTATTCTTCACTTTTTACAAATTTTGTTATGTTACAGCCTTATTCCAAACTGGAGTAAATATATTGTACTGTACATCTGCATGCCTTTGCACAGCCCCATTCCACTATGTTATATTTATAGAAGTATTTTTTTTTCCTTTTCTTTTTACTGTTGTTTATGCACCAAAGACACCAGATCAAATTCTTTGTATGTGAAAACTTACTTGGCAATGAATTTGATTCTGATTTTTTTTCCTCAAAATTCTACTCACAACACCCCATAATAACATGAAAAATGTTTTGGGTTTTTTTTTTGCAAATGTATTAAAAATACAAAAACTAAGTAATAACATCTACATATTCACACCCTTTGCTCAATACTTTTTTGATGCACCTTTGTCAGCAATTACAGCCTCAAGTCTTCTTGAATATGATGCAACTATCTATGGGCAGTTTTGCCCCATTCCTCTTTGCAGCACCTCTCAAACTCCACTAGGTTGGATGGGGAGCACCTGTATTTTGAGATGCACTGAAAGCAGTATTTTACTCAGAAGATTTCAGGTGTAATAATGTATGCACATCCATGTATGGCACAAAGTCTCCTTTACAAACGGTCAGTGAAATATGCAAGGTCATCTTCTCCAGAGCCACCTTTTTGACAAATGAGAGAGAAAATGGACAGCAATTTTTCAGTTATGTCATGAATGCAAATTTTATAGTGACATATTTGCAGACATTCCTTTATCTCAATAGTGGCTTTCATGTCTGTGGGTCCTTGGACTTTGAGATCAAGAAAACACAACTGAAGAGCTTATAGAGACACTAGAGGGCTTGTTGTGCTTTGCACTGGTTTCGTTAGTCCAGATGATAGAATACCTTGAATTTATATTGATTTGATGTCACGCTGCCCCAGTCGCTACTGTATTAAAATACTGTATTAAACATTAATAAAACCCCCATTGGGGATTTCTTCCCCAACATATTTTAAGTATAAACCATCACTTTGGAGATAGAATTTAAAGTTAGTTTGTGTCCAGAACAGTTCAGTTCTATATATGTACACATTAATAGTCAGTTTGGAGATAGAATTTGAGTTATTTTGCACCTGAAGTACCTGTAGACTCGACATTATGCTCAAAAGGACTTATGCATAGTTATGCCGTTATTCAGGTGCTCACTTTGGAGCTGTATGAGATGCATGTACAGTATGTTCCCCTTCATGTTCCCCAGCATGCATACAAGATATACGCAGTCTTTGAAGAGGGATGTTTGATGATTCAGGAAATCAAGGCACAAGTCTTTAAGGTTCTGGTGTTTTCTATCTTATTGCATGGTTGTGACACCAACCAGTGACCTCAGACGACTGGATGATTTGGTTACTTCAAAGGCTCCTTGGGTAATGTTGGAATTACTTTGTGTCAAAGGAACAATTCAGGAGGATTTGATGAGAAGTATTCCTTGCATATTACCTATGACCTTTGACTATGCAGCGTTTTTGTCATAGGTGCCTCAGTGTTGAGGACCTCAGCAGACAAACAAGACCAAGGTGATGCCCGGGGTGGTGATGGACTAGGTGTCTGCTGGATGGTTGTGATCTGGGACCTGGGGTGGTTTGTTTTTGTGGTGAATGAAGAAAGAGGACAAGCACAAGTTATCAAACTTGAACTGATCATGGTATCTTATACCCATTAGTTATTTCATGTATGTTGATGTGGGAAATACATTAATATTTGAATCAATTAATGTTTGATAATATATATATATATATATATATATATATATATATATATATATATAGTGAGGAAAATAAGTATTTGAGCACCCTGCAATTTTGCAAGTTCTCCCACTTAGAAATCATGGAGGGGTCTGAAATTTTCATCTTAGGTGCATGTCCACTGTGAGAGATTTAATTAATAATTAATAATTTATTTGTATGTTACTGCTGCAAATAAGTATTTGAACACCTGTGAAAATCAATGTTAATATTTGGTACAGTAGCCTTTGTTTGCAATTACAGAGGTCAAATGTTTCCTGTAGTTCTTGGCCAAGTTTTCACACACTGCAGCAGGGATTTTGGTCCACTCCTCCATACAGATCTTCTCCAAATCTTTGAGGTTTGGAGTTTCAGCTTCCTCCAAAGATTTTCTATTGAGTTCAGGTCTGGAGACTGGCCAGGCCACTCCAGGAGCTTGAAATGCTTCTTACGGAGCTCCTCCTTAGTTGCCCTGGCTGTGTGGTTGGGGTCATTGTCATGCTGGAAGACCCAGCCATGACCCATCTTCAGTGCTCTTATTGAGGGAAGGAGGTTGTTTGCCAAAATCTCGCAATACCTGACCCCATCCATCCTCCCTTCAATATGGTGCAGTCGTTCTGTCCCCTTTGCAGAAGAGCACCCCCAGAGTATGATGTTTCCACCCCCATGCTTCATGGTTGAGATGGTTTTCTTGGGGTTGTTCTCATCCTCTAAACATGGTAAGTGGAGTTGATTCCAAAAAGCTCTATTCTGGTCTCATCTGACCACATGATCTTCTCCCATGCCTCCTCTGAATCATCCAGATGGTCACTGGTGAATTTCAAACGGGCCTGCACATGTGCTGGCTTGAGCAGGGGGACCTTGCTGCCCTGGAGGATTTTAAACCATGACAGCATCATGTGTTACTAATGTAATCTTTGTGACTGTGGTCCCAGCTCTCTTCGGGTCAATGACCAGGTCCTCCTGTGTAGTTCTGAGCTTTCTCAGAATCATCCTTACCCCACAAAGTGAGATCTTGCATGGAATCCCAGACTGAGAGAAATTGACAGTCATCTGGTGTTTCTTCCACTTTCTAATAAATAATCATAACAGTTGTTGTCTTCTACCAAGCTGCTTGCCTGTTGTCCTGTAGTCCATCCCAGCCTTGTGCAGGTCTACAGTTTTGTCCCTAGTGTCCTTAGACAGCTCTTTGGTCTTGGCTATGGTGGACAGGTTGGAGTGTGATTGACTGAGTGGGTGAACAGGTGTCTTTTATACAGGTAACAGTTTCAATCAGGTGCAATTAATACAGGTAAAGAGTGCAGAATAAGAGGGCTTCTTAAAGAAAAATTAACAGGTCTGTGTGAGCCAGAATTCTTGCTGGTTGGCAGGTGTTCAAATACTTATTTGCAGCAGTAACATACAAATAAATTATTAAAAAAATCATACATTGCTATTTACAGATTTTTTTTTTTAGATTATGTCTCTCACAGTGGACATGCACCTAAGATGAAAATTTCAGACCCCTCCATGATTTCTAAGTGGGAGAACTAGCAAAACTACAGGGTGTTCAAATATATATATATATATATATATATATATATATATATATATATATATATATATATATATGAATAGCTAATGGATTTATTAATCCATTTCATAATCACCAGATTTAATTCATAATAGACAAACAGTTCTTGACAGCCTCACCCATACATGTCAACCCCTTTGAGGGTAAACCTGTATAACCAAGTGATAAAATCCATAAAATCAACACAAAATCCTTATAACCTCCAAATCGCACCAAAATCAGTTTTATAACAGTACACACAACCGCATAGCGGTATCATATAACTGGGGTTTTGTCCATATATTAATAACTAATACCAGGGATCTCCATGGGCTCTTTTATGGTGGAAGTCCTCCACAGTTAAATCCTCTTGCTCCACAGTAAAATTGCTTGCTGTCAATAAAATCAATGTCTACAAGTACATTGTAGGTATTTTGTACAAACTCAAAACTCAAAATCAGTTTGTTAGTTGTTGCAACTGTACCAGAGACAATACTGGAAGTTATCTGTTATCTGTAGCTTCTGATAAATTTTTGGGTGGTTTATTGGTTTAGCTTTATAAAAAATAACTTTTCAGTTAGCCGATCTGTTATCGAAGCTTTTTTTTTTTTTTGGTTAGCTGTGCCCACCACTGGGTACACCTAAATAGCTTAAAAAAAAAAAAAAAAGAGAGAGAGAGAGTAGAGCAACTTAGGTGCCTGATTTTGAGAACCAGGGATGTTCGGTTGAAAAGCTTTTTTATCCCATGGGAACTCTCCCTACCCACCTAAGCGGCTCAAGAATATGAACAGCATGTATATAAGTGACATTTATATGACAATATTGAGATACGATAATTTGGTCATATTGTACAGCCCTACTGTCAACTAGAGTGTGCGTGTGTCAGGTCGAGACACAGAACAGTGCACACACACACACACACACACACACACACACACACACACACACACACACACACACACACACACACACACACACACACACACATGTTAAAAAGGTGAGGCGCGCCTCCACTCACAGTTTGATATTCACAATTTACACATGCATTTATTGAAAGATACTGAACACAGGAAGCCTGTTAAGAAGCTCTGCAGCTCACCATCAAGAAAAAAAAAATAAAAAAAACCCTTAATAATAATAATAAACATATTTGAATGTGCACATACCCAAAAGTGTCTGTACTGGTTTTCATTCGGAGCAATTACACGAATAAACTATTTTAACACAAATGCCCCATGGCTCTAAAATGCGCTGTATGTTGGAATGTACCTGATGACATTTGAATGAATGAATGAATGATGATTTATTGTCATTGCAGCAAGTGCAACAAAATTATCTTTAGACCCAATTACCTCAGACAAAAATACAGCAATTATCCACAATTATTACAATTTGAATGTAATAATGGCACACATCAGAATTAAAACAACAGGACATATACTTTTGATTGTGTATGTACGCTAAACTTTGAAACAGTCCATCATCAGAGTTGAGGCAATGTGAGTGTGGGTGGCCGCAGCAGGCATGCCGCACAGCTGAGCTTGGAGGGGGCAAGTGCGGAGGCTGGGGTGGGGGGGTGGGGACAGAGAGGAGGAGATGCGACTGCCCTCGCCGGAGTCCCAAGTGCATATGGATTTTTCATGACGCATCGCACATTTCCACTCTCACTTCACTTTGATACATTTGTACGTGGACGTGGAGACGGGCACACGCCGGGTTTTTGTGCATAAGATCGCTTTGTACATGAGGCCCCTGGTACTTTGATTTAGACAATTAACTTGCATCCCTCTCCTGTGGAGGAAAGACTCCACAATTTAGAAAACAAACATCCACCAAATACTCTAATCATGTTTACTTAATATGCTGTTTTACATGTAAAACCTGCTGTTATTTCTGAATGTAATCAGCCTGCCCTTTTGCTCTTAAAATGCAATTTAAAAAGAAAAGCAGAAGAAAATATGAGATCAAACAACATTTTTTTCCGGCTATATTTTGCTTTAAATGTGAGATCCACATAAGTGTTGTTTTCATTTCACACTCTGTTATTTGAATTATTTCAAAGGAATAGGTGTAAAATAATTTAACAGAACAGCTTCCTGGCTGATGCAACACAGTGAAATTTGAGACGCATTCAGTCAGACCACCTATTGAGGTGTGTGTGTGTGTGTGTGGAAATCAATGTCTATTTTTGTATACTGTATGTGTACGCACACACACACACACACACACACACACACATCAACAGATGCTGTTCCTCATTCCTACAGCGCAGCCTGAAGGCAGGTTTTATCACTGCCTCTGTGTTGCAGGTAGCTGCTGTGACTCATTCTTGTCATTAAACTGAATTTTTTTCTTGTGATATTTAATATTTAAGATACGCCACCTTTGGTGTTTGGTGCCACTGCTGTGCCTCAAAGTAAAGTAAAATAAAATCAAGCCCTTTTGTGTGTGTGTCTGCTCACTTGGTCACCGAGCCGGCCTTGAATTTAACTCTTCTGGAAGGATTTGAACAACTTTCACTCTGAAACATTGATTAAGCCCTTGCTGGTTAGATTTTATGCCGATATATTACCGGAAAGGACAAATCCATTAAGATTTACTCTTTTCCACAAAGAGGGCTGTTATCCTTTAGTGACTTTGATGAAAATTATTTTGAAGAAGATTCATAAATTAAAGTTTTAGTTGAGAAACAAATACCAGAAAGGTACTGGAGGGGATAAGGACATCATTTAATGATGTGTTAGTTATGCAATCATGATGTCACTCATATTATACAAATAATGAAAGTTTATGAGTTCAATGGTACAAATATTTCATGAGGTGAAAGCTGGAACGTACCATCTTTCACCAAATGAAATATTTGTACCATTGAAAGAGTATATAACGGCGAAAATAGATCCTTGACATTTGATTTTTTTATTTGATATTTTATTAATTTCTAAACAACAGAAAAGGGACTTACAGTTTGGTGTTCCTCACTGGTGCTTAACAGTCCAACACAAACTTTAAATAGGAGTCCCAAATTGTTCTCAGTAGTCCGTGACAAAGTGCACTGACTTCGTGTCCAGACTGCCATCTGCTTTCCTCACTCCAGCGAAAAATCGCATAAGAAATTTGTCCAGCTTTTCATGTCTGCAGACGGCTTACAGTGTGGTGGATTTGTTTATTTGTGTTAGTAGAATTAGCAGCTCCAAGTCATCATCCGCCAGCAAAACAAACTCCGCCATGTTTAGCTAAATGAGCATGTGCAGCGGTCGGGGCGTGCTAAAGCACATTTCATATGGGACCAACACTGCATGCTAAAAAGAACTATTGCACGGTCACTGAAACAATGGTAAACGGTACGAACATGTCATGTGACATACAAGCCACCAATCAAAGGACAATGATCCACTCAGCCGTAATATTATACCCAATGACAAGTGATTAGCTGATCAATACTCTGCATCAGGCATCTAATCCTGTCAGTTGTGGAGATAGTCTGATAAATGTGGGGTTTTTGGACAATAATGTGGGAGATGGTAAACCAGATATTGCATTGTTTTCAATGAGAGGATGATGGAAAATTCCACCATTGCTGTCTGCGAGTGAGGCACCCGTACATTGTGGCAGCATGAGCCATCACACAACTTTTGCCATCTGCTGCAGTGACAATGATTAACTACCTGTTTTTGGTATTGGTATTGGTATCCTGCATGTTTTCCAACTCTCTATGCTCCACCCACTGCTAATGAACTTAGTCAGGAGCTAGAAAACACTTGCCTAATCAACTATGGCTGTAGTAGGTACAAATAGAAACCGTGCTGAGTTAAGGGAGCAGAGTTGGTTGGTTGGTTGGTGATAGCTGCTTGACATGAGATGTTGAATCCACATCAGTGAGAGAGATGTTGAAAAATGTGTTTTAGAGATATTTTTGACCTTGACTTATGAATGATCTGATGTAAAACTTAACCATCTGGAGATACTCAACCAACGAATATCCCTGTCAAATTGGATCAAAAGCTGCTCACCTGTTTCAAAGTTATTTAAGCTTGTATCAGTCATATCATTTGTAATCAAACTGTATGAGTGACATAAAGATAATGTCACAGAGACACTGTGAAAAAGCACTTTTTTCAGAATCACACCATTTCATGAAATCACATGGACTTCAGGAATGCTTGAAAGCTCACCACACCTGTCACTGTCTCAAAATGTATTTATAATTTCCAGACTCATGGACGAGAAAGGTTAAAGATTAATTATTATACATCCACATAGCATTATGTTCATGATCAGGATAGACATAGACCCCTGACGCCTTTCAACATTACTGGCTACTCCTCTTCTCACTGTCTGTCTCACCCTCTCCCTCAAATGTATTGGGTTCAGCAGATGAGCCTCCACTGAATCTGGTTCTGCTTGAGGTTTCTTCCTGTTAAAAAGGAAGTTTTTCCACAGTAGTTTGCTGTTCTTATGTGATTTAAAAAAATTAATGTGAGAGCTGAATGAGAATTTTTATTTGCTTTATCTGAAGGATGTTGGATCTCATTTTTAATCAGTTTTATGATGTCAGTAGATTGCGACAGGTAAGGTGGTATGACATTGTATAAGTTTGTGTGCTATTCAATAACCTTGGAGGAGGGAAAAAGTTGTTCAAGGTCTCAATCTTGTTTAAACAATATATTAAAAAAGTAGCCCAGAGGATCCACAGGACTAACTAATTCCAGTGATTGTTATACCAGCTGAACTCAAGCATCTTACATTTGTTCAGCTAATCGAAGGCTTTAACAGACAGGTGTTATCTTCACAGGAATTTGCAGGTACTGGTCTCTAAGTTTTGGTTCACACTCCCGAAGGTCTCTAATTGACCTCCAGCCTTCTCGTAGAATTTATTCATTTTAAAAAGCGCACCATACACACAGATATCTGGGCTGCCTCCAGCACAACGTGGCCCTCAGATGTCTGCTGCTAGTCTGGAAGAATGCCGTTATCAATAGATCAATGAAACATAAGCCAGCAGCAGGAAAGCTCTCTGACAAGGACGGGAGTCTGACAACCAAGAGTTTCTTTAAGATCCATGCACAAAAACTACTAAGAAACCAGCAAGGACCAGTACACTGACAATGTAGATGCAGATTTATTTATAAGTAAAGCTCAGTTCCCTCCTCATTAAAGACTGATTACTGCACTCTGAATGTATTTGGTTGTTCATCTATTGACCTGTGGGATAATGCAATTAAAAATTATTGTTTTGTTATTTTTCAATGAGATGCACTGCAGCTGACAGTGTGTGACATTCACAACTTTACACATGCATTTATTGACAAATACTGAACACAGGGAGACAATCGGGGGCCTGTTAACAAGCCCTGCAGTTTCACTATCAAGCAAAAAAAAAAAAAAAAACATTAATAATAATAACAACAAAACCATTTTGAATATACACATGCCCAAATGTGCCCATGCTGGTTTTCGTTCAGAGCAATTACACAAAAAAGTATCTACCCACACAGCCATTCATTGCACACCGTGACAGCTTCTATTGTCAACCCAACCAAATGCATTTGCATATCACATATGATTTGTAAATTGTTGGAATGAAAATGTTTCCTATTAACAAAAACAAATTCACCATGTGATGGTGCCTTTACAGCAATATGTGTGCAGTTAATAGCTACAAATTCATTATGAAAACCAGCTCTCACTGCAAAATGTGCTTTAATGTTGGAATGTGATGTACCTGGATGACATTTGGATGATTGCGTTCCACACAGCTGGCATGCCTCGGCTCAAGGTTGACTGGCACACTCCTGACCGATCAGCCAGCTTCTGTTGGAACACTCCTGTTGCCAGTAAGCACAGCGTGGTCAGCACCTGTGTGGGCACAGACAACACGTGGCTCCTTGCCGTATTGCGCTCTTGGGCCCTCTGCAGTTCTGCGTGCAACACCAGTAACATTGACCTTGGTAATCGAAATCGGCTTATGAGCCAGTTATCTTTTGCCAGTACATCCTCGCATTCTGTGAATACACACTTATGTCAGATTGCACCATTTACAAGGTCCTCTAACAACGCTAATGCAGCCATTGTTAATACCATTTTATGCATCACTTTGCACAAGCTTTTATATCTACCCACATAACTGCAAACACGTGGGTGTGTTAATTGTTCATAAGTGTGTCTCTGGTGTGCACATCACTCTGGCATCTTGTTTTCACACTGTTAATGGTTTCCCAGCATCACCTCTATGTGTTGGCAGTGGAACAATAGCTGTAGAAACGTGCGCACGCCAACCATGGTTTTGGCGTAGCACCGCACATTTCCATGTTTATTTCACTTTTGATACATCTGATTAGCGTGGACATGGACGTACACTACATTTTTGTTCGTATTATGCAGCCTTTGTACATGAGGCCCCTTATGTCTTTGTGAAGGCATGCACTATTATGGTATCGTCTTTGAAATGGGAAATACAACTTTTCAAGGATGATACCACAATACTGCATGCCTACTATATATATATATATATATATATATATATTTATATATATATATATATATATATATATATATATTAGTTGTAATGAGTAAAACTATGCTTTCCCCTCATTCAACCCACTACAGTACTTCAGATAAAACTAAACTAAACAAACTTTCGGTACTCGCTCTAAGTGTATGGACAGCAACAAATTGTATGATGTCTTAATTACTACTAATGTGCAATGACAGTATTTCTTAATTGCTCACACTATATGCCAGAATACTGCATTTAATTATTAATTTACATCAGATGCAATCTGATGTAAAACTTAACCATCTGGAGATACTCAACCAACGAATATCCCTGTCAAATTGGATCAAAAGCTGCTCACCTGTTTCAAAGTTATTTAAGCTTGTATCAGTCATATCATTTGTAATCAAACTGTATGAGTGACATAAAGATAATGTCACAGAGACACTGTGAAAAAGCACTTTTTTCAGAATCACACCATTTCATCAAATCACATGGACTTCAGGAATGCTTGAAAGCTCACCACACCTGTCACTGTCTCAAAATGTATTTATAATTTCCAGACTCATGGACGAGAAAGGTTAAAGATTAATTATTATACATCCACATAGCATTATGTTCATGATCAGGATAGACATAGACCCCTGACGCCTTTCAACATTACTGGCTACTCCTCTTCTCGCTGTCTGTCTCACCCTCTCCCTCAAATGTATTGGGTTCAGCAGATGAGCCTCCACTGAATCTGGTTCTGCTTGAGGTTTCTTCCTGTTAAAAAGGAAGTTTTTCCACAGTAGTTTGCTGTTCTTATGTGATTTAAAAAAATTAATGTGAGAGCTGAATGAGAATTTTTTATTTGCTTTATCTGAAGGATGTTGGATCTCATTTTTAATCAGTTTTATGATGTCAGTAGATTGCGACAGGTAAGGTGGTATGACATTGTATAAGTTTGTGTGCTATTCAATAACCTTGGAGGAGGGAAAAAGTTGTTCAAGGTCTCAATCTTGTTTAAACAATATATTAAAAAAGTAGCCCAGAGGATCCACAGGACTAACTAATTCCAGTGATTGTTATACCAGCTGAACTCAAGCATCTTACATTTGTTCAGCTAATCGAAGGCTTTAACAGACAGGTGTTATCTTCACAGGAATTTGCAGGTACTGGTCTCTAAGTTTTGGTTCACACTCCCGAAGGTCTCTAATTGACCTCCAGCCTTCTCGTAGAATTTATTCATTTTAAAAAGCGCACCATACACACAGATATCTGGGCTGCCTCCAGCACAACGTGGCCCTCAGATGTCTGCTGCTAGTCTGGAAGAATGCCGTTATCAATAGATCAATGAAACATAAGCCAGCAGCAGGAAAGCTCTCTGACAAGGACGGGAGTCTGACAACCAAGAGTTTCTTTAAGATCCATGCACAAAAACTACTAAGAAACCAGCAAGGACCAGTACACTGACAATGTAGATGCAGATTTATTTATAAGTAAAGCTCAGTTCCCTCCTCATTAAAGACTGATTACTGCACTCTGAATGTATTTGGTTGTTCATCTATTGACCTGTGGGATAATGCAATTAAAAATTATTGTTTTGTTATTTTTCAATGAGATGCACTGCAGCGACTCCATCCCTAATGTGTGACATTCACAACTTTACACATGCATTTATTGACAAATACTGAACACAGGGAGACAATCTGGGGCCTGTTAACAAGCCCTGCAGTTTCACTATCAAGCAAAAAAAACAAAACAAACATTAATAATAATAACAACAAAACCATTTTGAATATACACATGCCCAAATGTGCCCATGCTGGTTTTCGTTCAGAGCAATTACACAAAAAAGTATCTACCCACACAGCCATTCATTGCACACCGTGACAGCTTCTATTGTCAACCCAACCAAATGCATTTGCATATCACATATGATTTGTAAATTGTTGGAATGAAAATGTTTCCTATTAACAAAAACAAATTCACCATGTGATGGTGCCTTTACAGCAATATGTGTGCAGTTAATAGCTACAAATTCATTATGAAAACCAGCTCTCACTGCAAAATGTGCTTTAATGTTGGAATGTGATGTACCTGGATGACATTTGGATGATTGCGTTCCACACAGCTGGCATGCCTCGGCTCAAGGTTGACTGGCACACTCCTGACCGATCAGCCAGCTTCTGTTGGAACACTCCTGTTGCCAGTAAGCACAGCGTGGTCAGCACCTGTGTGGGCACAGACAACACGTGGCTCCTTGCCGTATTGCGCTCTTGGGCCCTCTGCAGTTCTGCGTGCAACACCAGTAACATTGACCTTGGTAATCGAAATCGGCTTATGAGCCAGTTATCTTTTGCCAGTACATCCTCGCATTCCGTGAATACACACTTATGTCAGATTGCACCATTTACAAGGTCCTCTAACAACGCTAATGCAGCCATTGTTAATACCATTTTATGCATCACTTTGCACAAGCTTTTATATCTACCCACATAACTGCAAACACGTGGGTGTGTTAATTGTTCATAAGTGTGTCTCTGGTGTGCACATCACTCTGGCATCTTGTTTTCACACTGTTAATGGTTTCCCAGCATCACCTCTATGTGTTGGCAGTGGAACAATAGCTGTAGAAACGTGTGCACGCCAACCATGGTTTTGGCATAGCACCGCACATTTCCATGTTTATTTCACTTTTGATACATCTGATTAGCGTGGACATGGACGTACACTACATTTTTGTTCGTATTATGCAGCCTTTGTACATGAGGCCCCTTATGTCTTTGTGAAGGCATGCACTATTATGGTATCGTCTTTGAAATGGGAAATACAACTTTTCAAGGATGATACCACAATACTGCATGCCTACTATATATATATATATATATATATATATATATATATTAGTTGTAATGAGTAAAACTATGCTTTCCCCTCATTCAACCCACTACAGTACTTCAGATAAAACTAAACTAAACAAACTTTCGGTACTCGCTCTAAGTGTATGGACAGCAACAAATTGTATGATGTCTTAATTACTACTAATGTGCAATGACAGTATTTCTTAATTGCTCACACTATATGCCAGAATACTGCATTTAATTAAAGCTGCCAGTCTTTTGCCTCATAATTACTACAGCATTTCATATCAACTAATGTAATAACAGTTGGAAGCCAAAGCATCAATGTGTCACAACCCAGATCTGCTCACTGCTCAGCAAATTACTTTCCGTCGATTTGCTCATGTAGCAATGAACTTGACTGTGCCATTAATCACCTGATAGAGGTTTTTTTTCTCTTGATGTATCTATGGAATGCTATGTGTTGCATGTGAGATTCTACAAAGGTTTCAACACATTAGAAGAAATGCACATTGCTTTGTCTGACATTTTATTTTAACACAAAGAAGTGATAATCAGCAATTTGTTTGATGGAGTGACAGGAGACATCACAAAATGTGATTCATTAAAAAAAATAATTTACACCAATCTTGATGGCTAATGCTGAAAACTGATTTTCAGGACACGTAAGAGTTCATCACATTTTCTTTGAACTGTAATGTAATGTTACAGAGTTCCCATGTCAATCCCAGTATTTATGAGGGATTGATCAAAGTTTTTTCATAGTAAGACTGGCATTCCACAGGGATTTGTTCTGGCTCCTACATTGTTAAGTGTGGCATTCCACAGGGATTTGTTCTGGCTCCTACATTGTTAAGTGCTTACTTAGACTGCATGTTGGGTAGGGTTGTGAATACTAGTGACTTGGGTGCATTTGTTGATGAGGAAATGTTTACTGACCATTATGACAGATGATGCTGTGATCATTGCAGAATTAATGGATAATTAATAATGAGACGCTGAATGTGGAGTTGAACTGTCTGGAATAGTCATTAAGATTGATTCAGACTAAGAGCCAGGATTTCAGTGATTTTCTGGACAGAACTGTATCTGTAAGTAGTAAAAGGTTTGAATGTGTAGAGACATTCACTTATGTCAGCAGTGACATTCTCGTCCCTGTGTCCTCAGCCTTTGAGATAGAGAGATGCCTGGGAAGAGTTTATGGAGTTATGAAGTGGCTGGACAGAGGTGTTTGGCAATCTTTGCAGGAGAACGAAGCTGCTACCTACCTTACTGGATGGTTGTGAGACTGATACTTACCAGCAACCTTAGATGAATATTGGATGTCTTTGGTACCAGGGGTCTTTGGATCATCCTTGGGTACTGCTGGAATGACAGTGTGAAATGAGTCTAAGATGAAGAGTATCACTTGCACTGTGAAGGAGCAATGTGGTGTTTGGCCATGTGGTGCATTTTTTTTTTTTTTTTTTTGCATATGAACCAGCATGTAGGTGCGTCAGCATTGAGGACTCAACTGGCTGGAGAAGGGCAAGGCGACACCCATGCTTCATCTGGCCACAGCAGATAGGTGATTACTTTCCAGAGGTGGCAACTGACCAGTTGTCAGCCTGGGTGCTTGCCATACTGAAACCCAAGGCAGTTGAGTGTTGTTGCGGATGCAGTGGCACAAGTGCTTTCACCATGTGATGCACTGTTCCAATGTTCAGTGCCTAAGGCTTGTAACCAGTGAATCACCAGTAGGGACCCAATGCATTTCTGTTGCATGCAGGATACGGCACGGTACATCATAGACCCGGCCACCAGGCACTCACCTGTGAGCTCATACTCACAAGGACTGGCACCAGGAGGAGGCCCTGGTCTCCCTAGTCTAGGTGAGGCGACTCCATCCCTAACTGTGTCAATCAGTAAGGGCCATAAAGATTGCCCTTTATCTGACCAATTTGTCAAGGTTGACCCTACCAGGAGCTAATGATCCAGACAGCACAGCTCCCGGGATTACTGGAGCACATAAACTCCTCTACCACGATAAGGTGGCGATCCAGAGAGCTGCTGCTTGTTTACATTGAAAGGAGCCAGTTTAAGTGGTTCATGCATCTGGTGAGTATGTCCCCTGGTTGTCTCCCTGGACAGTCTTCCATGCACATCCAACCGGAAGGAAGCCCCGGAGAGGACAGAGGGCATGCTAGATAGGTTATATTTCCCAGCTGGCTTGGGATCCCCTGGGAAGAGTTACAGGACTTGGCTGAGGATAGGGAAGCATGGGTTGAGCTGCTTGCTCTGCTACCATTGCCACCCAGACTAGAATGAGCGGTTGAAAATGAATTAATTAACTATATGTAGTTGTTAACAGGTTATATTTTTAGTGAAGGTTTGAGGCTCTGGCTGGATGCTAAAAGATTTGTGACATTTTGAAAAGCTCATATTTTATGACATGGTTGTTATCTTGCCTTAAGGAATTGTAATATTGTTGTATCGACTTTGTGCTGACTTTATAGTACCACACACTGGTTATTACAGCATTTGTTCCAAAAACTGTGGTCTGCTCAAACAAACAGGTTTCCTTAGTTATCGAAATAACTTTGCCAACTAAAACCTGGAACCTTCCCAAATCTAGAACAGATGTAAAAAGACCTGTTTTAAGATATACTGTGAAAATGTATTTAGTCAACGCAATAAAACTTGATTCACAGAATAAAAACATTTAAAGAGAACCCACAGAAATCAACCCAGGACCAGACCAGCTGGAACTAACAGGACCTACTTGGACAAAAATCACCTTCATTGACTTGAACAGCCGTCTTAATTTGACTTGAGGACAGATTTGGATTTGTATGGTGTACTTCACTACAACTGTAACTCTAACAGAAATCCTGGCCAACATTTTAGTGTTTGGTCATATTCTAGGCATCTAAATAAGGTAAAGATGATGACATTAATAAGCAAAAATGATTGTGTAATGTTTTTTATTGGACTCAAGATCGGATTCAAGAACATTGCCTCAACAGGCACGCAAACAAATCCATGATTTTATAAAGGAATACAAAAAAAAAGCTTCTCCTTGTTCTGCTTTTTTTGGCATGAGGATGCCACATTAATACATGCTGAATCTCATTGTAGTGCAACAATGGATTTTCTGAACATTAGCCAGAACCAAGTCAAACATTTGCTTGATTTATGGGTAGTATATATGTTGGTATGGTGATTTTTTTTAAATTTTAGTTTACAATTTGGATGTTAGTCTTATGTGACTGAATGACATATTATCATCTTTCTTCAAATCAAAATGATATCAGTTTAACAGTGAAATAATACATGCAATGTTAAAGCCGTTGCTATCCAGGTGAAACTAGAGCATCGCTTTTTCTAGTTGCTGGGGTCCTCAACGCTGAGGCAATGGCATGTTGGAGCATGCACAGACAAATGTACTGCATGGCCAAAATGTTGCAGAGGTTTCCATCCTCTGTTCAAATCCCTGTCAGACTGGAGAATCACGAAGAGCTGTGGGTCACCGTCCTGAATTCCCAACTTGCTCTTGGTGTACAATCAACACCTTGCATGGCAGCACCTTGAACTGGTGTGTAAATTGATGAATGTGAGGCAATACTGAAGTGCTTTTATTGTGAAAGCATAAATGCATTGCATTTATCATAAGTCTCCTTAGGTAAAGGTAACAGTTTGACACAAAGTCATTTGAGTGGTACTCAAGATCTCCTGAAGAGACCTAGTACCAAGCTCATTGACAAATTCTGGTCATTGCCAGAGATCAGTGGTGAGCATTCAAGTCTCACTGTCATGCAGTAAGACAATGAGACTTGGGCCTTCACTGTCTTGCAAAGGTTTTGCCATTGCCAAACAAAGTGACCTCATGACTCCGTAAGCTCTTCCAAGACATCTCTCAATCTCAAAGTTCGAGGACCCAGAGACATGACCGTCACTCATGAGATAAGTCTGCAGTACAAAATTAAGTTGAGAATGCACCAGATGTATTCAAATTCAGCATTTTCACCACCCAGCAATTCAGGGGAGCCCTGACTCTTCTCCCAGCTTCTCCAGTGGTGCAATCAGGGCATCCTTTGATTCCACAAAAGATCATCATCAACAAAGTCAAAGTCAGTCAGCCTTGGCTCCTCAACTAAGACACTTTTGCCACTAGTTTCCACAATCCTCCCTAACACTCATCCATCCATCCATTTTCTTCCGCTTATCTGAGGTTGGGTTGCATGGGCAGCAGCTCAAGCAAAGCCACCCAGATCTCTTGATCCACACACACCTCCGCCCAACCCTGAGGCATTCCCAAGTCAGCTGAGAGACATTATCCCTCCAGCATGTCTTGGGTCTTCCCCGGGACCTCCTCCCGATGGGACGTGCCCAGAACACCTCTCCAGTGAGGCGTCCAGGGGGCATCCTCCCTAACACCCACTCCAAGAAATTATTGAGTGCAGGAGCCAGAACACATCCCTGAGGAACACCTGGTTTCATTAGGGTGAAGTCAGATACTCCAACACCACTCTGCACAACACCCAAAGTACCATTGGGTAAGCCAGCTATGATGTCCAGCAAATTCTTTGGACACTAACAAATTTTCAGGATGTCCCAGAGAGCAGGCATAGTTTGGACATGGATAGCAGCATCCACGTCCAATCCTGAGACAGCTCTGGCACAATGACAGTGGCATATACACAATTTTTCAGACATAAGTCAGACCTATGTGAATGCTGTCAACATGAGTTTAGCCAGCAGTCAAGATAAGATACTTGGAAACTGTGGAAACCTGTATGTAAAATTCAGAGCAATTCTATTCAAGAAATGGAATTTTTTTTTGCTCGGGGTACTTTTCCATCTGCTATGCCACATATACGCTGTATGTCATTGCTTTAGGAATGTTTGCCATCTATGTGAACCAATGTGGAGGAAAGGGCAAGTGATACTATAATTGCACCTGGTGTCTCATAGTCTGTCTCCCTTAATAAAAGCCTGTTTGATGGGCTGGTGCAGAATGTATGCAGCACAGGAGGGCGTCTTGTATTGCTGTTAGTTTTAAAAAAATACATTATTGAAGGCTGCAGGCACAACAGTGCCTTCTTATGCCCTCCCACAGTGAGTGGTTTTTTTTATATTAGAAATGCTTTCAGTTGCCAATAAAAGCATAACACACTCATACGTGGATTATTGAATTGCTGGGCCCCACATTGCCTCTGATGGTAATCAGAAAAACATTGTGCATTGAGAGAAAGAATGGACCATCCAATATGGGGTGTGATTGTACTGAATGTTATCTGATGGAGATGTTGGGAGGCATGCTGGATGTAAACTGACTGCAGTGCTGCTTGGCCATATGGTTAGCAACGCCATGCAGGCATACAACAGGAATAAATTATTTTTAAATTATAGTTGAAGCAGTGCTTCTGTGTGAAGCCAAAAGTAAACTGAATAGGCATACAGTATATGGTGTGAAAATGGGATATCACAAATGGGATATCAGTCATTTTCCTCAAAGTCTCAGTATCTCCTCTTCTTATTTATTTTAATCTGTGCCTGACTCCGAAGTCTTTCCAGTGCACCTCAATGTCTTTATTTTGTCACCCTCCATGCTATGGATGTGATTTTGCAAAAAGATTTGTTGGAAATACAGTTTCCTCCAAAAGTATTGGAAGACTTCGTATTTCACATGTTTTAATTTATTATGCCATTTAAAAAAAAAAAAAAAAAAAATCCAAAATGATCTTCCTTAAACTCAAACTGAAAACAAATCTGGACAACTTAACATAAATTAATTAAAAATGGAAAAGCCAAGATGATGGGTTGCATAAGTAATGGAACACTTTTGTATAATAACTGTAAATAATCAGTTTTATTGCCAGTTTTCTTCAGACAAGACAGGGGATGGATACATGAACATTTCCAAGTCATTGAATATGTCTTGGACTTTATTTACATCAGTTATGGAGAAATAAACAGTTTTTGAGAATTATCTACTCCATACAGATTTACCATAGAGTGTCATACTGAGCGACTGTGTGTCTTAGTGGTTTTCCTCACTCTTTTTCTTGCACAGACATCCCAGAAGAAGATATAGGCTTCTGTGGCTGCGACTGAAGAAACTGTGCATAGTACATGATTTGCATTTTCTATCACCCGATATACAGCTTCATGATGAAGTGGTGTCGAGGAGAGATTTGCTTTCAGTTTGAGTTTAAGGAGGATAATTTTAGAAATTGTTATTTTTTGTATTTGAAATGGTATAAACAAATTCAACTGTGTGAAATACCAAGTGTTCCAATACTTTTGGAGGACACTTCATCTTACAGCTAAATTGGCACGCTTAATATGAAAGTGACAAAAATGATCCACATGCAGCTTTAAATTCAATTCAGTCATTTTCTATACCTGCTTTTTAAAGTATGGGTCACAGGGGGAGGTGGAGCCTGTCACAGTATTCACTGGGTGAGAGTCTGGGTACACCTTGAACAGGTTATCAGTCTACTCCAGGGCCACATATGGACAGACAAACATATTCACACGCTCACTCAGCCCTGCGGTCAAATTAGCCACCAGTTCACCTAACCTGTTTCTACAAGTGGATTTCCTCCGAGTGCTCCGGCAAACACTGGGAGAACAGACAAACTCCACACAGAAAGGACCGGATGGGAAGGTCACAGAGGTCACAAGGCACTCACATGTAAATTCGGCCAAGATTTTGCCTCAGAGGGCATCTGAAATGAAAAACAACATTGGAAGAATTGATGAGTTACCATGGTTTGACTGACCCACAAGGTCACAAGGGTCACAGGGATCCAAAGAGTCAGAATGTTCACATGCAAACGTGTTGTGAAAGTGTCGTGACACGGACCCACAACAGGGGACGTTAATGAACGGACAATGGATAAGCCAAAAAGTAACAATTTAATGTTGTGAATCGCACAACGAAGTACAGACAATAACAATATGGTGGAATGTCAATTATACACAAGGTGACGTGTGGGTAGGCTCGACGATAGAAGACGTCTGGCGAGAGAAGAGCCGGATCCCACACAGCTTCCACCACCAATGGAGCTGAAGAACACCAGAGCCGCCAAGCCCTGCGCCCCAAGTGGCCACTGTCTTCAGCAGTCAGACCCGGTACTGCTGGCAGAGAACAGAGACAGTACTGATGAGTGTGAGTTCGCACACTCAGTAATCCCACAGTCAGTGTTTAGTTAGGAGGGAGAACCTCCACCTCCGAATCACACACTCGTGCAGCTCCTGAGACAACCACTTATCTGGTTTGGGGTGTGAGGCGAAGCCGTCGCAGTCCACACCAAACGCCAACACAGCAGACAAGGAATCCGTCCCAGGAAAACGGCTGCAAAAGAGATCAGACTAATGCGCGATTAAGATTCAGCAGAGAAGTTACCTGAATGGGAGCTGATTTCTCGGCGGGGAGGTGGAGTTGCAGTCCGGCCTTTATGGTGGTGGTGATGTGTAGTGGATGAGTGACAGCAGGTACGGATGATGAGTGACAGCTGTCACTCCCGGTTGCTCCGACGCCCTCTCATGCTTGAAGCCAGCACTTCAAGCAGGGCGCCATCTTGTGGTGGTGGGCCAGCAGTACCTCCTCTTCAGTGGCCCACACAACAGGACCCCCCCCCTCAACGGGCGCCTCCTGGTGCCTGACCAGGCTTGTCCGGGTGACGGGTGTAGAAGTCGGCCAGGAGGGCCGGGTCCAGGATGAAGCTCCTCTTCACCCAGGTGCGCTCTTCGGGGCCATAATCCTCCCAGTCCACCAGATACTGGAACCCCCGGCCCTTTTGACGGACGTCCAGGAGCCGGCGTACTGTCCACGCGGGCTCCCCGTCGATGAGCCGGGCAGGAGGCGGCGCTGGTCCCGGGGCACACAGTGGTGAGGTATGGCAGGGCTTGAGTCTGGACACATGAAAAACGGGGTGTATCCGCAGTGAAGCTGGCAGCTTCAGCTTCACTGCGGCCGGACTGAGGACTTTGAGGATGGTGAATGGTCCTATGTACCTGTCCTTAAGTTTCTGTGATTCCACCTGCAGGGGGATGTCCTTAGTGGATAGCCAGACCTCCTGCCCAGGCTGGTATGCAGGGGCCTGGGAACGCCGGTGGTCTGCATGGGCCTTAGCCCTCGTCCGGGCTCTGAGCAGGGAAAAGTGGGCGGTACGCCACACCCGACGGCACTTCCTCAGATGGGCCTGGACCGAGGGCACCCCGACCTCTCTCTCCACTAGCGGAAACAATGGGGGCTGGTACCCCAAACACACCTCAAACGGGGAGAGGCCGGTGGCAGATGAAGGTTGGCTATTATGAGCGTACTCGATCCAGGCCAGATGGTCAGTCCAGGCCATCGGGTGCGCGGAGGTCACGCAGCGGAGGGCCTGCTCCAGTTCCTGGTTCGTCCGCTCTGCCTGCCCATTCGTCTGGGGGTGGTACCAGAGGTCTGCAGTCTCCTGGGCCGTCGGGAGCTTCGGGAGGGCCACGAAGTGGGCTGCCTTGGAGAACCGGTCCACTATCGTGAGGATGGAAGTCATACCCTGGGACGGCGGGAGGCCCGTGACAAAGTCCAGGCCAATGTGAGACCAGGGGCGATGAGGCACGGGCAGAGGCTGGAGGAGGCCTTGGGCCTTGTGGTGGTCAGCTTTGCCCCTGGCACAGGTGGTGCAGGCCTGGACATACTCCCGGACATCGGCTTCCATAGACGCCCACCAGAAGCGTTGCCGGACCACTGCCACGGTCCTTCGCACCCCTGGATGACAGGAGAGCTTGGAACCGTGACAGAAGTCAAGGACCGCAGCCCTGGCCTCTGGTGGGACGTACAATCTGTCCTTCGGACCTGTCCCCGGGTCCGGGCTCCATGTCAGGGCCTCCCGGACGGTCTTCTCCACGTCCCAGGTAAGGGTGGCCATGACAGTGGACTCGGGGATGATGGTTTCAGGGGGGTCTGACAGCTCGGTCTTGACCTCCTCTTCATGCACCCGGGACAGGGCGTCAGATCATTGTTTTTTGTCCCGGGGCGGTAGGTGATCCGGAAGTCAAAACGCCTGATGAACAGCGACCAGCAGGCTTGCCTGGGGTTCAGACGCCTGGCGGTCCGAATGTACTCCAGGTTCCGATGGTCCGTGAAAACCGTAAATGGTACCGATGCTCCCTCCAACAGGTGTCTCCACTCCTCAAGAGCCTCCTTCACCGCAAGAAGTTCCCTATTGCCGACGTCATAGTTCCGTTCAGCTGGGGTCAACCTGCGGGAAAAGTAGGCACATGGATGGAGAACCTTGTCGGACTCCCCGCTCTGGGATAGCACGGCTCCTATCCCTGAGTCAGAGGCGTCCACTTCAACTACGAACTGGCGATTGGGATCGGGCTGCACCAGAACCGGTGCAGTCGAGAACCGGCGTTTCAACTCCCTAAACGCGGCTTCGCACTGATCCGACCAGGTGAAGGGGACTTTTGTAGAGGTCAGGGCTGTCAGGGGGCTAACTACCTGACTGTAGCCCTTAATGAACCTCCGGTAGAAATTTGCAAAACCGAGGAACTGTTGTAGTTTCCTACGGTTTGTTGGTGGGGGCCAATCTCTCACCGCCGCAACCTTGGCCGGATCAGGGGCGACGGAGTTGGAGGAGATTATGAACCCCAGGAAGGACAAAGAAGTGCGGTGGAACTCGCACTTCTCGCCCTTCACAAACAGCCGGTTCTCCAACAACCGCTGTAGGACCTGATGTACATGCTTGACATGGGTCTCAGGATCCGGAGAAAAGATGAGTATATCGTCTAGATATACGAAGACAAACCGATGCAGGAAGTTACGCAAGACGTCATTAACCAACGCTTGGAACGTTGCGGGCGCATTGGTGAGGCCGAATGGCATGACCAGGTACTCAAAGTGACCTAACGGGGTGTTAAATGCCGTCTTCCACTCGTCTCCCTCCCGGATCCGAACCAGGTGATAAGCATTCCTAAGATCCAATTTTGTGAAAATTTGGACTCCATGCAGGGGCGTGAACACTGAATCCAACAGAGGTAACGGGTATCGGTTGCGAACCGTGATCTCGTTCAGCCCTCTGTAATCAATGCATGGACGGAGTCCGCCGTCCTTCTTGCCCACAAAAAAGAAACCAGCACCCATCGGGGAGGTGGAGTTCCGGATCAACCCGGCAGCTAACGAGTCCCGGATGTAGGTCTCCATTGATTCGCGTTCCGGACGTGAGAGGTTGTACAGCCTGCTGGACGGGTACTCCGCGCCCGGTATCAAATCAATGGCACAATCGTACGGACGGTGTGGGGGCAGTGTGAGTGCCAGATCCTTGCTGAAGACGTCAGCAAGGTCATGGTACTCGGCTGGCACCGCCGCCAGATTGGGGGGGGACTAAAACCTCCTCCTTAGCTGTCACACCGGGTGGAACCGAGGATCCTAAACACTCCCGGTGGCAGGTTTCGCTCCACTGAACCACAACCCCAGACGGCCAATCAATCCAGGGATTGTGTTTTAACATCCATGGAAAACCCAAAATCACTCGGGAGGTAGAAGGTGTTACATAAAACACAATCTCCTCCCTGTGATTCCCAGACACCACCAATGTCACTGGCTGTGTCTGGTGTGTGATTAGTGGAAGAAGGGTGCCATCTAGTGCCCGCACCGACAATGGTGACGGTAAGGCCACTAGAGGGAGCCCAACCTCCTTTGCCCATCTGCTATCTAGCGGATTCCCCTCTGACCCCGTGTCCACCAGTGCTGGGGCATGAAGGGTTAGATCCCCACTCAGGATCGTGACTGGGATACGTGCAGATTGTCGGGGTCTCCCTGCGTGGGTGTTGTGACCCACCCTTAGCCCAGTCTCTAAGGACGAGTGCTGCTGTTTTGACCGTTTGGGGCATTCTCTCTGTGTGTGCTCGGTTGAGCTGCAGAGAAAACACTCTCCACGGATCAGCCTCCTTTGTCTCTGATCTGATCGCTCTTTGGCCCTGCTCGTTTCCATAGCAACGTCAGCAGGGGGAGCTGTCGTCATGTGGAGAGCCCTGGCTGTGGAGCGTGGGGAAGTCGGCTCCCTTTCGGACCCGGGAGGATGAGGGACGGCTTGTGCCTGACCACGCCCTTCATCTCACTCCCGTCGGTGTTCTGTTAATCGGTTGTCTAACCGTATAACCAGATCGATAAGCCCATCTAAATCCCGTGGCTCGTCCTTCGTCACCAGGTGCTCCTTAAGGACCAGAGACAGTCCGTTTACAAAGGCGGCGCGGAGCGCAACAGCATTCCAGCTGGCTCGCGCTGCTGCGATGTGGAAGTCGACTGCATACTTTGCTGCGCTCCGACACCCCTGTCGTATCGACAGCAGCACGCTTGAAGCGGTCTCTCCTCTATGAGGGTGGTCGAACACCTGTCGGAACTCCCTCACAAACTCAGTGTAAATTGTTAGGAGCCGTGAATTCTGCTCCCAGAGCGCCGTAGCCCAGGCGCGTGCCTCTCCTCGAAGCAAATTTATAACGTAAGCCACCCGGCTAGCGTCTGACGCGTACATGACGGGACGCTGTGAAAAGACGAGCGAGCACTGCATCAAGAAGTCCGCGCACGTCTCCACACAGCCTCCGTACGGCTCCGGAGGGCTTATGTATGCTTCAGGGGAAGGTGGGGGGGTTCGTTGAACGACCAGTGGAATGTCTGTCTCTGGCATACGGCCAGCAGGAGGAGGTACTGCAGCAGCGCCCTGAGTATGCACTTCCACATGGGCGGTGAGAGCCTCCATCCTACGATTGAGAATAATGCTCTGCTCAGTAACTAAGTCCAACCGAGCAGTAAAAGCGGTTAAGATGTGCTGCAGCTCACCTACCACGCCTCCTGCTGGCGCCTGTGCACCTCGCTCTTCCATTGGCTGTTCAAGCGATGGTTGACGCCCCTCGGGATCCATGACGCTGGCTGAGAAATCCTGTTGTGAAAGTGTCGTGACACGGACCCACAACAGGGGGCGTTAATAAACGGACAATGGATAAGCCAAAAAGTAACAATTTAATGTTGTGAATCGCACAACGAATTACAGACAATAACAATATGGTGGAATGTCAATTATACACAAGGTGACGTGTGGGCAGGCTCGACGATAGAAGACGTCTGGCGAGAGAAGAGCCGGATCCCACACAGCTTCCACCACCAACGGAGCTGAAGAACACCGGAGCCGCCAAGCCCTGTGCCCCAGGTGGCCACTGTCTTCAGCAGTCAGACCCGGTACTGCTGGCAGAGAACAGAGACAGTACTGATGAGTGTGAGTTCGCACACTCAGTAATCCCACAGTCAGTGTTTAGTTAGGAGGGAGAACCTCCACCTCCGAATTCGAAGCCGTTCAGTCCACACCAAACGCCAACACAGCAGACAAGGAATCCGTCCCAGGAAAACGGCAGCAAAAGAGATCAGACTAATGCTCGATTAAGATTCAGCAGAGAAGTTACCTGAATGGTAGCTGATTTCTCGGCGGGGAGGTGGAGTTGCAGTCCGGCCTTTATGGTGGTGGTGATGTGTAGTGGATGAGTGACAGCTGGTACGGATGATGAGTGACAGCTGTCACTCCCGGTTGCTCCGACGCCCTCTCGTGCTTGAAGCCCGCACTTCAAGCAGGGCGCCATCTTGTGGTGGTGGGCCAGCAGTACCTCCTCTTCAGCGGCCCACACAACACAAAACGTTTTGTTCCAGAGAGCACGTGTGTTCAAAGTGAAAATGATACCCAAAAGAGTTTATATGTTTTCACTGTGTAAGTGCATTTTTGAAGCAGAAGCTCAAAAGGTTACAGTTGATGCCTCACACACACACACACACACACACACACACACACACACACACACACACACACACACACACACACACACACACACACACACGCACACTATATAAAGGCGATATCGGGAAGTGTTGAGTTCTCACAGTAAGAAGGGTCGTGATGGGCACAGGGCCTCAATCCATTTAAGCGCCCTTTCACACATACTGCGAAGTTTGGACAAAGTCTACACTTAGTGTGCATGATGCACGGATCGTGTGGAAACCGTGTAATATCATCCTTGCCTCCAATGCCTCTTACACCTGTTGCTACAACTATTTGCGCACATGTTATTTCTACCTGGTTCTTTTATGTAAGATTTTGTCCCTTGCCAAAAACCAAACCATTGTATTCCTCATTTTGAGTTTATTCACGTTAGAAACCAGGCCTGGGACCCTCACAGACAGTGTCCATCTTGTGAAAAGGCCCCTAAAATGAGTCATACAACACTTTCATACCTTCTGGGTGTTAACATGGGTGTGGTTTAGTCTCACATTTCTATTGTTACTGGCTCTCACCAACAGGGGGAGATCTCCCTGTGTCCGAAACTTGGACACATGATAAAGTAAAACCTAACTTATATTTCTCAGAACGTCCAAACAAATAACACAAGTAGTTGATAGCTAACATAAAATAAAGAATTATCACAGATATTATCTAAAACACACAAGTGCCTGAAAGACAAAGTGTGTAATGTGCGAACCCATCGGACCATCTCATGGCAGGTGCTGGGCAAATTCTAGGTGACACGCACCAACATCTAACACTGCTCGCATGGCAGTTAAAAAATGTGTGGCCAGTCACACTCTTGGCAAGACAGCAGACTGCAGACACTCACTTCCGTACTCGCAGAGAAATTTGTCTAAGTCCCGCACAAGTGTGGCTTTGGTGTGTGCGCTGAGATGACAGGAGCTGTGTCCTCTCACTGAAGCGGCTGTGGAAATCTGTGGATCTGGACATTCCAGCTGGACACCGCGTACTGTGTTTGGACAGACATTGACAAAAAACTGCCCACTGTGATGTGCGTGTGTCTGTTTGCTGTTATCAAGTGTACATAAATAAAAACATCACTGTGGAGACGTGCTGCAGCAAGCGAGTGCATGCACAGCACGCAGATCAGATCAGAACACGCAGCAGGCGATCTCACTGTCACATCACCCACATGAGCTCTGTTCCACATGACACGGCATCCTGCGGCGGATCGTACACAAGACACATGCGCGCGGCCGGCTGGACACCTGCCAGCAAATGTGGACATGAATGAGATGAGCGAACGGCTTCTCATTCATGCCATTTCATGAGTGTATGTCTGTGACCATGGGTCATTTACAGAGAAACAGAACAGATCATATTTGTATTGCTCGCTTGATAAATGTGGTGTTTTTATATGGGTTGTCATTTCAGGTTTTTTTGGAATACTTCCATGTCCTTCCTGATATGAGGCAGATTCCTGCAGCTTTCCAAGAACAGCTCCGTAGCTCAGTGGTAAAGTCTCTGACTGGTAATCAGAGCTTTTGGAAAGCGCAAGTTCGCATCCAGTGGGTCATACTTTTTTTTTGTTTTATTTTTTTCGCATAAGTGGCGCAATGTGGTCCCACAGGTACTGGCTGTTTTTTTATATTTCCTCCACATAAGCGGTGCAATGTGCCGCAGCTTGGCACTGTGTGTACGTGCCCGAACAACACTGGCGCATGCACGAACTCTCGCACCGGGTTTGTGCTCGCCTGCCCGTCGGTGCGATGTTTCGCAGTGCGTTAATTTCAAACTGTTTCGTGCTGTTTCGCTATTTTTGCCCAAACACAGTCCAAACTTCACACTATGTGTGAAGGGGCCATAAATATTTTTCGTTTAGAGGGTGGGGGACAAAAAATGATCCAGTGCACTCACAGAAAGAGCAAAATGTCTGAATAATTTGGAGCTTTGCTGCATCAAATTTTTCCAGAAACTGTGAGAGACCTCCAGGTGGACACCATTCGCTAAATTCAGATGGCTTTCGGTGGCTTTTCAGTTGTGTGACTATCCGAGAAATTGTGGATTAGCTGGACATGCCAGAACATGTCCTGTGAGGCTTCATCACGGCGTTGCTTTGCGCCATGCGGCTCCGTCCCGACGTGCAAATTCCTGTGGTTTTGTCAACACAGCGTTCAGTTTGGAAATGATCTGGTCGTTTGAGCCTGTCGATCGCTGCTCGGAACGCGGCTGTAACACTCCTCAATCTGTGTGATCCCCATAAAATCATCCCTGAAAGCCATCTGAATTTAGCGAATGGTGTCCACCTGGCTGTCTCTCACAGTTTCTGGAAAAATTTGATGCAGCAAAGCTCCAAATTATTCAGACATTTCCCTGACAATGAAAATCCGACGAGGGGGGTGGACCAATGCTCACTCAAAGCCTGCCCACAGGCGAATGATACAACCGACAGGCGTGAAAAAACTCACGCATGCGCACAAAGGTTCAAGCTTGGCTGATGCAATCACACGTGATTCAAATCCATATAGTTTTTTAAAAAAATAAAAAGGTCTGTTACTTTTTGGACAGACCTCGTATGTCTTTGACTTCACTCACATCAATTACTGAGAAATGCAAATAGTATGGTAAGTCTGTTGCAGGAGGTAGTTCTTAAAAACTGAGAGACCATGCAAGGAGACAACTTGTCACAGAAGCTACCAAGAAAGCATGGGCCTCTGTGGCTGCAAATGGAGAAATTGATTGTGCATTGTACAAGTTTTACACTCACTCATCATCATCTCATCTTCAACCACTTATCCAGGGCCAGGTCGCAGGAGCAATTGCACCAGCACCAGCAGGAGACCCCAAACTTCCCTGTCTCGTGCCACATTAACTACCTCTGACTGGGGGATGCCGAGCTGTCCCAGTCCAGGGGTGAGATATAATCTCTCCACCTAGACCTGGGTCTTCCCCAGGGTCTCCTCCCAGCTGGATGTGCCTGGAACACCTCCCTAGGAAGGCGCCAAGGGGCATCCTTACCAGATGCCCGAACCACCTCAGCTGGCGCTTTCAATGCGAAGGAGCAGTGGCTATACTCCAAGCTCCCCACGGATGACTGAACTTCTCACCTCTCTAAGGGACACACCAGCCACCCTCCTGAGGAAGCACATTTCAGCCGCTTGTACCCTCAGTCATCCCCCAAATCTCATGACCATATGTGAGAGTAGGAAGGAAGATTGACCAGTAGACTGGGAGCTTCAACTTTTGGCTCAGCTCCCTTGTCATCACAACAGTATGGTATAGCAAATGCAATACCACCCGTGCTGCACCGATTCTCTGGCCAATCTCATGCTCCAATTTTGAACAAGAACCTGAGGTACTTTAACTTCTTCACTAAAGGTAAGACTGCATTACCTACCCGGAGTAGGCAATCCATGGGTTTGTGGATAAACTCATTAAGTGGCTAACTAAAGCACCACGTCGCCATGAAAAGAAAGTTGGTTTTGCTTGTAAATTACGATCAACCTTATGCCACCTGATGAACACTGCCACCTCCTGGGGGTTTGTGGATGCAGGATGTTTGATGAAAATTTGGAGCAGCCTTGGTTGTCATTACATCATGTAATGAGCTCTTTGGGCAGTGTTTTTAAATTCCAAAGTCTTGTTCTACTGGAAACCAAGACTATTGCTGTTTTTTTTAAACACATCATTAAAAGAGATTGGGCCTCATGTATCAATGTTGCGCACTTGTGGGCGTAAATTTACGGCGTAAACTTGAAATACACCAAAGTCGCCGTGACATGTATCAAGCAGTGCGCACCTGCCCATTTCTGGCATACGCCTGACGTGATCTGGATAAATGTGGCGGGTGGAAACGATCGTAATTATAATAAACACGCCCATAAATATTCAGACTCCGCTTCAGACACACCCTCATTTTACGACATGGAAGCCAGAAAGACGGCAATGAAAAGAACTCCACCAATCACGACGCGTGCCAATAGAGCATCAAAAGCGGCCGTTGTATCAATTGTTTTGTAGTATAATCAAAAAAGTGTTACAGTGGTCCCTCATTAATCGCTGGAGTTACGTTCTAAAAAATAGCCCGTAATACGCGAAACCGCGACGTAGTCAGCGTTATTTTTTACAATTATTATAGACGTTTCAAAGCTGTAAAACCCCTCACTACACAGTTTATACACTTTCTCAATCAGGCATGAACATTTTCTCACTTTTCTCTCGTGTGTAAACACTCTCAAAGTTCAAACCTTAGTAGGAAAATAAGACCAAACTGTTTTCAGGCCCAGACATTTGTTTGAGAAAAAAAAAATAGAACGTTTTCCTATAAATAATTATGATGGCATTTACAACTAACGAATTAATTTTAACGATCAACAAATGAGGTCGGACACATAAGAAATTATTAATAGTGACTGACCAGTATTTCACAGATCTGGCCTCTGCGTCCTGACGCTGCGCCTTTTCCCACTCACACCTGGCTGCAGGTGTCTGTTTCCGTGTGACAAACACAGTTATGAGTAGTTTTTGGCGCTCTTTTCTCTTCTGGGCAACAAGATTCTTATAAACAGATACGCAGAACACAGAACACTGTAAAAAAAAGGCATGCAAAATTGGACTAAATACTCCGCGTGACTCCGAGGCCACGACAGGTGTACGGCGTTATAGCGAGGGACCACTGTATTCTCTTTTCACATGTCAATAATTCTTGACATGTGGATATTTGCTCACTCAATTAATAAGACACGCCTAATCTGTCAGATTTCTTTATTTTTTAAATGTATTTCTGTATTTATTTTATTGTGACAACCGAATGGAGACGACAAAACCTGGTTGCAGCACGGGCGAATTAAGGGAATGACGAAACTACAGTTGTTATTATTAGTTTCATTGTCTAAAACGATCACACCACATGAAGTTAAGCTCAGCACTGCTCTGGCTCCAGGCTCGACGTCTGGAGAAAAAGGCGAGATCATGCTCCATAACAATCCCGCAACAGCGGGATTTGTATTGATTATTATGTAGTATAATCAGGAAAGTGTTATTTATGTAACATATGCATTGATCTGTATAATGGCACTGTTTATCATGTTGATCATCTTCATTTGTATGTGGATTCCAGCACACATTTTGGTGTATAATTTACGCCACCTCTCGACCTGGTGTATATTTTCAGCGCAGCGTACGCCAACGACCACATTGATAAATGCCAAGTAGCGCAGCTGTTTTGGCGTACACCCCATATACGCTTAAATATCGCCATACGCAATGTTGATACATGAGGCCCATTGTGTTTAAACTGTATTTTACTGTCACATTAATTACTTAGTGATTATCAACAGCTGCCATTGTGATGTTCTGTTCACTGGAAAAATAAATAATAAAAATAGATACACCAACTTAAAGAAAAGTCTCATTTGGTAACACTCAAAATACTATGTTGATCTAAATTAAGTCCTGCAATGTTTATGCCAACTTAAGTTAGATGAACTTAATTAATTTGAGTGTCACCAGTTGAAGTAATATGGCTTTGTTTTCCCTTTTCAGTGTATAGAGCAGTACACCTAGAAAGAAACTCATTTTATTAAAGTTGAAACTTTTAAATTAGTTTCTTAGATGCAGCAGAAAACATATCACCTTTTTATTTTTCCTGGGAAAACAATGTTTAGACAGTTCATATTATAGTTTTCTGATGTACTGGTAACAAAGAACACACAAAAATCAATCTACAGTTTTCTTAAAATTCTACAGTGCCTATAACTTCTGCAAAGTAACATACATGTAATTTTGGAACTAGATAATAGTATCTGTATTCATTAAAACAGTAATAGCTGCAACAATCTGACCTAATTAAACCCTACGTACTGGCCCGGGCTTTGTGTTCTCAAGATGCAGGACTACTTCATGTTCCAAGGGTGAATAAAAAGTCTGCTGTTCACAGAGCTTTGTCTTATTGTTCCCGTCTTCTGTGGAATGATCTCCCTGCATCAATAAAACAGTCAGATTCTGTGGAGACTTTCAAGTCCAGACTTAAGTTGCACTTATTTTCCCTTTCGTATGGCGAGCATTACTGGCATAGTATGTTTCTATGCTTTTAGTCTTTTAATTCATTTTACTAGGAAACGGAGCAGGCCGTGGCTTCAACTTTATCTAAATTCTGGGTCGTTTTGTGAAGCTTAGGGCTAGTGGCCGGCGATCACCTTAGTATTTCTTCTGTTTTTCTTGTTGCCTAATACTGACTGATTACACTCTATTTGTTGTCTTTCTGATGCTTGATTCTGCTTTTTTCATTTCTCTCTGTTTGAGGTGCGGCTCCATCCAGAGATGGGTGTGGTATCTGTTCCGGAAACCGTCCTGTGCACCGGCAACATTTCTTGTTTGTTCGTTTTGTGAATTGTTTTGTAATTTGTGTCTGTAGCATGGCCCAAGCAGAGGGTCACCCATTTGAGTCTGGTCTCCTTGAGGTTTCTTCCTCAGAGGGAGTTTTTCCTCACCACTGTTACTCTGGGGGTTGGTAAGGTTAGACCTTACTTGTTTGAAGCACCTTGAGGCAATGTTGTGATTTGGTGCTATATAAATGAAAATAAATTGAAAATTTACATTTGATCCCAATGGCGATGACCTTCACCACAATGACTGCTATGTGGCTGACCTTGGTAGATCAATTCTGGTAGTAAGGGTGGTCTTTACCTCTGTGCAACATCTTGGCGTTACAAATGTTGTGACTTGGTGCAATATAAATAAAGTGAATTGATACTAAAATGTGTGCCACATTTGAACAAAATTAGGGATCAAAATCAAATTCCATGAACTTGATCTTTGTCAAAATTTATTCATTAAAAACTGCAGTTTTGAGGTTAATATTCATTGACATATCAAATAAATCAATAAAAAAACCTGGGTAGAAGAGGCCAACAAACAGACATGACCATCACCCCAAATTTGACCTTTGTCAAATTTGACTTTGCTGAGAAATTATAGAATTCACGTCCATATGTGTGTAATGTCTGGGGTCAAGGTCACTGGGCTCACAATTTAGGGTTTTCCACTTGTGTTTGCATCATACATCCACATGTCAAGCTTGGAGGAAATTTGCCTGGGGGGAGTAATGGAACCACAAAAAGAAAAATAAACAATTACATCCAGTGTACTGATTATCCAAAGATGTATTTCTAATGCAGTGTTGCCAGAATTGCGGTTGAAAAGTTTAAGAGCAACAAAGACATGATATGATATAGGAGATGGAGAAAGTTCAGAGACAGAAATATCATCCAAAAAGAGCAATACAGCCAAAGAAAACAGGAGTGGAAATATGTGGCTGGTACTTATTCCCATAGTTCTCCCTCATTTTATCTTATATGTTCACTCCTTCCCCTCACATCGGTTTTAACCAAGTAAACTTACCAGTGAAGTAAAAGAGCCACTTCCGATTGGCCGATTATGTGCCAGTCACAAACAACTTTTCATTGGGGCCTGCGTTCAAAGCTGAAGACACATTTTTGTGCAGAAATCCAAGGTCACTTTGAAAGTACAAATACAGTCTGTCACTTTGATCCTGGTGTCGCAGACTGAACGGTCCCCCGAAAAATCGGTCCCCCCCCCCCCCCCCCCCCCCCCCGAAGAAGAGGTTCATGGATTAACACCTCATTTCTGCTTCAAACTGCATTCCAGTCATCATCTATCTCAGCGACAGATATCTGAAGCTTTAGTACAGCAATCATTTCCACATAAACTCAGCATTGTTTAAAAGGAGGCGGAAGTGATCAGAGCGCCGTGGCTAAACAAGCTGCTAGCTGATACGTTCACTACGGGTGGTTGGCTCTCACTGCGGTATTGTATCACTTCCTGCTTCCGGAGCACAGCGGTGTTTTGCTGTATCTTTTAGCTGTTTAATCTGCGCAGTTAGATTGATCTAGTTAACTAGATAACGATTTGTTTCACAGTATAATCTTCACGTGCCTTAACTAAAGCACTCCCTCTGCTGAATCACCTCTAAATTATTTACACATTATTCACTTTGTGTGTTTTTAGGAATCCGCTAGCTTAGCGCAGCTACTAGCTCTTAGCCGGTTTAGCATGGCGGCTTCTACTGTCTCTCCTGCACTTTTCTGCTCTGGGTGTGAAATGTTTAGTTATTCCTCGGCCTCCTTTAGCAGTAATGGTACTTGTAATAAGTGTAGCTTATTCGTAGCTTTGGAGGCCAGGCTGGGCGAACTGGAAACTTGGCTCCGCACCGTGGAAAATTCTAGAGCTAGCCAGGCCCCTGTAGTCGGTGCGGACCAAGGTAGTTTAGCCGCCGTTAGTTTCCCCCTGGCAGATCCCGAGCAGCCGGGAAAGCAGGCCGACTGGGTGACTGTGAGGAGGATGCGTAGTTCTAAACAGAAGCCCTGTGTACACCGCCAACCCATTCACATTTGTAACCGTTTTTCCCCACTCGACGACACACCTGCCGAGGATCAAACTCTGGTTATTGGCGACTCTGTTTTGAGAAATGTGAAGTTAGCGACACCAGCAACCATAGTCAATTGTCTTCCGGGGGCCAGAGCAGGTGACATTGAAGGAAATTTGAAACTGCTGGCTAAGGCTAAGCGTAAATTTGTTAAGATTGTAATTCACGTCGGCAGTAATGACACCCGGTTACGCCAATCGGAGGTCACTAAAATTAACATTGAATCGGTGTGTAACTTTGCAAAAACAATGTCGGACTCTGTAGTTTTCTCTGGGCCCCTCCCCAATCGGACCGGGAGTGACATGTTTAGCCGCATGTTCTCCTTGAATTGCTGGCTGTCTGAGTGGTGTCCAAAAAATGAGGTGGGCTTCATAGATAATTGGCAAAGCTTCTGGGGAAAACCTGGTCTTGTTAGGAGAGACGGCATCCATCCCACATTGGATGCCCTACCATTATTTAATGCTTCGATCTTAAATATGATCAATCTATCTTTATTAGTTGGCTATGTACCACAGGCTTTTAAGGTGGCAGTAATTAAACCATTACTTAAAAAGCCATCACTTGACCCAGCTATCTTTTCTCTCAAAAATTCTTGAAAGGGTAGTTGTAAAACAGCTAACTGATCATCTGCAGAAGAATGGTCTATTTGAAGGAGATCAGGGTTTGGGGACCCTGCATGCCCTGATGGAACCTACCCAGCGGGCTTTGCTCTCGATGGCTGAGAGAATGGAGTGTGACATGTGGCTCCACTCTCTGTGGAAGACGTTGAGGATTCATTCATATTCGCTTTTATGGTGGGAGGTTTGGTGCTGATTGGTTTGTGCGCTGCCCTGACCCACAGGAATATTAGCAAGATGACTGCTTCCAGAATTTTGTCCCCTCATCAGTCTGTCATAATTAGTGAGTTGGGCAATGCTGTGTAATCTCACACTGCGTGAACTCTTGAACTCAAACGCAAAATGGATTCAATCTCAGAGCAGATCACTGCATTGCAAAGGAATTGTACTGCTGAGGACCACAGAATATTCTTCATAAATTTGGACTCTCGACGGTCAGGGGTGCAGTAAAAAGAATTCTGTATCTCTCCGCCAAACATCAACATGGCAGCCTTATCGGCTCCTGAAGGCAAAATTCCCTGCTCTTCCCCCAGAAGGATCTACAGCCTTGGTGAGGGAATTGGCCCCCCCCTTCTCATCTACTCCCCCGCCCCAGGCTGCTGTTGCCTAGCAACATCAGACTTTACACACACACAGACAGAAACTGTCAGACTTTACACACACACAGACAGAAATTGACAGAAATTTAATTCATCTGCACACGACGCATGTCTCCCTCCCTCCATCCCTATTACCCCCCATGTCTCTCCACTCCCCCCACCCTGGCTTCCTCCTTGCCACCTCGAAGGCAGCGTGTTTTTTTACTGCTGCAGCCACCAACCCACCGGCTGGGCGGTGCGGGCCCCTCCTGCTGCGGCCTTCACCCACTTTGCCTCAATTCGGAAGACGGACTACTTCAAGTTCAGTGCACATAAACAATGTCAAATGTATATGTGTTGTCTTTAATTTTGATGTGTGCAATTATTACGGTAAACAAGTAATAATTGTGGATTAATTGCTGTATCTTGTCTGAAGTAATTGGAGTGTAAAGGGTAGTTGTAAAACAGCTAACTGATCATCTGCAGAGGAATGGTCTATTTGAAGAGTTTCAGTCAGGTTTTAGAATTCATCATAGTACAGAAACAGCATTAGTGAAGGTTACAAATGATCTTCTTATGGCCTTGGACAGTGGACTCATCTCTGTGCTTGTTCTGTTAGACCTCAGTGCTGCTTTTGATACTGTTGACCATAAAATTTTATTACAGAGATTAGAGCATGCCATAGGTATTAAAGGCACTGCGCTGCGGTGGTTTGAATCATATTTGTCTAATAGATTACAATTTGTTCATGTAAATGGGGAATCTTCTTCACAGACTAAAGTTAATTATGGAGTTCCACAAGGTTCTGTGCTAGGACCAATTTTATTCACTTTATATATGCTTCCCTTAGGCAGTATTATTAGACGGTATTGCTTAAATTTTCATTGTTACGCAGATGATACCCAGCTTTATCTATCCATGAAGCCAGAGGACACACACCAATTAGCTAAACTGCAGGATTGTCTTACAGACATAAAGACATGGATGACCTCTAATTTCCTGCTTTTAAACTCAGATAAAACTGAAGTTATTGTACTTGGCCCCACAAATCTTAGAAACATGGTGTCTAACCAGATCCTTACTCTGGATGGCATTACCCTGACCTCTAGTAATACTGTGAGAAATCTTGGAGTCATTTTTGATCAGGATATGTCATTCAAAGCGCATATTAAACAAATATGTAGGACTGCTTTTTTGCATTTACGCAATATCTCTAAAATCAGAAAGGTCTTGTCTCAGAGTGATGCTGAAAAACTAATTCATGCATTTATTTCCTCTAGGCTGGACTATTGTAATTCATTATTATCAGGTTGTCCTAAAAGTTCCCTAAAAAGCCTTCAGTTAATTCAAAATGCTGCAGCTAGAGTACTGACGGGGACTAGAAGGAGAGAGCATATCTCACCTATATTGGCCTCTCTTCATTGGCTTCCTGTTAATTCTAGAATAGAATTTAAAATTCTTCTTCTTACTTATAAGGTTTTGAATAATCAGGTCCCATCTTATCTTAGGGACCTCGTAGTACCATATCACCCCAATAGAGCGCTTCGCTCTCAGACTGCAGGCTTACTTGTAGTTCCTAGGGTTTGTAAGAGTAGAATGGGAGGCAGAGCCTTCAGCTTTCAGGCTCCTCTCCTGTGGAACCAGCTCCCAATTCAGATCAGGGAGACAGACACCCTCTCTACTTTTAAGATTAGGCTTAAAACTTTCCTTTTTGCTAAAGCTTATAGTTAGGGCTGGATCAGGTGACCCTGAACCATCCCTTAGTTATGCTGCTATAGACGTAGACTGCTGGGGGGTTCCCATGATGCACTGTTTCTTTCTCTTTTTGCTCTGTATGCACCACTCTGCATTTAATCATTAGTGATCGATCTCTGCTCCCCTCCACAGCATGTCTTTTTCCTGGTTCTCTCCCTCAGCCCCAACCAGTCCCAGCAGAAGACTGCCCCTCCCTGAGCCTGGTTCTGCTGGAGGTTTCTTCCTGTTAAAAGGGAGTTTTTCCATCCCACTGTAGCCAAGTGCTTGCTCACAGGGGGTCGTTTTGACCGTTGGGGTTTTACATAATTATTGTATGGTCTTGCCTTACAATATAAAGCGCCTTGGGGCAACTGTTTGTTGTGATTTGGCGCTATATAAAAAAAATTGATTGATTGATTGATTGATTAAACGTATTTGCCCTTTTTTGGGATCAATAAAGTTGTCTGAAGTCTGTGGGCTGACTATGACTGTTCTCACCATCCTTCACTTCAGCTTATGAGATTTTTCTAGGCCTGCCACTTTGGGCCTTAACTAGTACTGTGCCTGTGGTTTTCCATTTTCTCACTATGTTCCTCACAGTGGAAACTGACAGCTGAAATCTCTGAAATAGTTTTTTGTATCCTTTCCCCAAACCATGATGTTGAACAATCTTTGTTTTCAGGTCATTTGAGAGGTGTTTAGAGGCTCCCATGCTGCCACTCAATAGAAGAGATGCAAAGAGGGGAAACATTTGCAAATGGCCACCTTAAATAACCTTTCTCATGATTGGATTCACCTGTGTAAGGAGGTCAAGGGTCAATGAGCTTACAAACCAATTTTTTGTTCCAGTAATTAGTGCTAAATGTATTCAAATCAATAAAATGACAAGGGTGCCCAAATTTATGCACCTGCCTAATTTTGTTTGAATAATTACTGGACACTTTCTGTAAATACGAGAAATTTCATTTCACTTCTCAAATATCAGTGTGTTCGTCTGCTATATGATATATCTAACTGAAGTTTCTGATCCAGACAACCAATGATTTATAAAGGAAAATCATGAAAATTATCTGGGGTACCCAAAATTTGCAGACCACTGTATGTACACTGAACTCTTTTGACATCTTAATATAAGTATAATTAATACAATGTAATGTTATTTTTCATTAATGGGTGTAGTTTTTTGAGTCAGATTCCAAGTCCAAGTCAAGATCAAGTACAATTACTTTCAATCCCAAGTAGAATATTGAAGAGAAGAATAAGAACACAGGCTTTTATTGTCATTGTTCATACAATGAAATTTGTCCTCCACATTTAACCCATCCTAATTACAGTGAGACACAAGCCAACCACTAGGAGCAGTGGGCAGCCATAGACTGGCACCTGGGGACCACCTCGAGATGTAGAGACTCTGCTGTGATCAGGGGCAGAGAAAGGAGCAGACCCTAAATAAGCTTTTTTTTACTGTGAGATGAAACTCACACACACACACAGGGAGAACATGCAAAATCTGCACAGAAAGGTGCAAGTGGGAAGTGACCCCACAACCTTCAGTGCATCAGTGGTAACCACTAAAAGCCAGCATGCCTTCAAAGGTGGTCTCAAGAATACTATTGGCATCAAGACTGGACTGCAGTAAGTGCCACCAATTGTTGCCAATGCAACATGTCAAAGACTAGACCCTGAATATAAGATTTTTTTTTTTTTTGTGAACTGCGGATGTAACAAATGGAACCTCACATTTGGAACAGTACACAGACTGAGGTGTCTATGTATTTTCTACTGATTCATTTGTTGAAATGACAAATGGCATCTTCCAACTAATACGGCACAAAAACTGCCCATACCACCCTACAGAGTTGTGAAAAATCAGCATTAAGAGCCAGTCAGCAACCTGATGTTGCACTGAAGCAGAGCCAGCATGTTTTCCATTGGAACCAGATCTTTATTGACTGCACACTGTCCATTTAGCATCATCTGGACACAGAACCAACTCAAACATTCCCACAATGAGGCAGATTTCTTCTTTTTCCACTCTACTTTTCTCTGTCTTTTGTTTTCTTTTCTTTCATTCTGCAGCACTTTAACTTCACCTCCTTCTGCCATTTTCCACACATGCACTATACTCCCTCTCCTTGGCCTCGTAGCCTCCGCTGGGGAGCCTTTGGTTGGATTTCTGCTCTGTAATGTAACAGCTTTGTAATATAGACAGACACCCACTGAATGCAACTCGTTTCCACTTGAGATTGTCTGTTTAATCCATTATATTCTTGTCCAAATTCCAGTCTCCATCCCAGCAGCAGATGATATCCATCATCCATCTGGATTTTGCCGAACATTACATGTGTGTGTGTGTTTGCCTTTTATAGCATCTCTTCTGTCTTCATCTTCATCCACGCTATGCATCAAGTCCTTGTTATCTATTCTTATTTAAAAGGTGAAACTTAAGGCAGAAAGCAGCTCTTATTTCAGCAGAACTGCTCTGTCAGCATCTTTTGACCCGACAATAATAATCAATTCTTGGTACTCTTGGCTTTAATTCAATGTCTTATACAACACATTACGGCTAAAGGACATTTTTTATGGGTTTGTTTTCAGTTCAGATGCTATCTCTCTTTATTTTCCTGTACTTTGCTGCAGTTAAAATGTGGTACAACTAACTGATTTGAATCAGGTAAATGAGGCTTGCAGCTCCAGAGGCTGACAAGGCCAGACACTTACACTGGTCTAATGCTGGAGCGTCACGAAAAGAAGGAATAAACAATGTCACCGCATCTTCATTAAAAAAACACAGAGCTGCATGCATGCACTGTGCAATACTTGTTATGCATGATTCTATACAATACAAACTATGCATGATTGTACCAGATGTGCTACAGTGTTGTAACACTAGTTGTGAAAATGTGTATATTCACTTTCTTTCTATTAAATGTTTAGTGATTGATGTCATGGAATAGATGGAAAAGCCTATGGTGTCTGATAAAGGTCTGCCTGACCATGATATAAGAATTTGTGCAGTGAAGATAAAGACCTTGCAGCATGTTCGGAATAATGTTTTGCAACTACATTTCAATGTTGATTTCCAATCTTGGAAATCAGCTTTATGCATTAACATGTTTGCATAATCAAACTTTCTGTTGTCATAAAGGGAATCATGCAAATGACCAAGTAGCAAGGCTCAGATTTATCAATGAAGTCCCTGTCTATCCATTAACTTCTGTTTGAAACTTGTCAGCATTTCTACTAGATGACACTGTGCAAGCTCTGGATGATAACAAAACCCACTCTAAGATGAACTCAAATCATCACCTGATGCAGCAATTTCATTTATTTTCTGTCCCCACTCACTTCAGTCAAAAGACCTGGGGGAGGGTTGGAACATATCCCAGCAGTCATAGGGCATGAGACCTTGGATATGACCCCAATCCATTGAAGAGTCACATATTCACCTTATTCAGGAAGTAAGGCTGGCGGCTCCATTTTGTCAAAAAACTTCAGTTTTGTCACTGCGTCTAATGATTAGCTACAGTGAGGAAAATAAGTATTTGAACACCCTGCGATTTTGCAAGTTGTCCCACTTACAAATCATGGAGGGGTCTGAAATTTTCATCTTAGGTGCATGTCCAATGTGAGAGACATAATCTAAAAACAAAAATCTGGAAATCAAAATGTATGATTTTTTTAATCATTTATTTGTATGTTACTGCTGCAAATAAGTATTTGAACACCTGTGAAAATCAATGTTAATATTAGGTACAGTAGCCTTTGTTTGCAATTACAGAGGTCAAATGTTTCCTGTAGTTTTTCACCAGGTTTGCACACACTGCAGCACGGATTTTGGTCCACTCCTGCATACAGATCTTCTCCAAATGTTTCAGGTTTGGAGTTTCAGCTCCTTTCAAAGATTTTCTATTGAGTTCAGGTCTGGAGACTGGCCAGGCCACTCCAGGCCACACCTTGAAATGCTTCTTACGGAGCCCCTCCTTAGTTGCCCTGGCTGTGTGTTTGGGGTCATTGTCATGGTGGAAGACCCAGCCATGACCCATCTTCAATGTTCTTAGTGAGGGAAGGAGGTTGTTTGCCAAAATCTTGCAATACATGACCCCATCCATCCTCCCTTCAATACGGTGCAGTCGCCCTGTCCCCTTTGCAGAAGAGCACCCCCAGAGTATGATGTTTCCACCCCCATGCTTCATGGTTGAGATGGTTTTCTTGGGGTTGTTCTCATCCTCTAAACATGGTAAGTGGAGTTGATTCCAAAAAGCTCTATTCTGGTCTCATCTGACCACATGACCTTCTCCCATGCCTCCTCTGGATCATCCAGATGGTCACTGGTGAACTTCAAACGGGCCTGGACATGTGCCGGCTTGAACAGGGGGACCTTGTTGCCCTGCAGGATTTTAAACCATGACAGCATCATGTGTTACTAATGTAATCTTTGTGACTGTGGTCCCTGCTCTCTTCAGGTCACTGACCAGGTCCTCCTGTGTAGTTCTGAGCTTTCTCAGAATCATCCTTACCCCATAAAGTGAGATCTTGCATGGAATCCCAGACCGAGGGAGACTGATAGTCATCTTGTGTTTCTTCCACTTTCTAATAAATAGTCATAACAGTTGTTGTCTTCTACCAAGCTGCTTGCCTGTTGTCCTGTAGTCCATCCCAGCCTTGTGCAGGTCTACAGTTTTGTCCCTAGTGTCCTTAGACAGCTCTTTGGTCTTGGCTATGGTAGACAGGTTGGAGTGTGATTGATTGAGTGTGTGAACAGGTGTCTTTTATACAGGTAACAAGTTCAAACAGGTGCAATTAATACAGGTAAAGAGTGCAGAATAAGAGAGCTTCTTAAAGAAAAATTAACAGGTCTGTGAGAGCCAGAATTCTTGCTGGTTGGTAGGTGTTCAAATACTTATTTGCATGAGTAACATACAAATAAATTATTAATAAATCATACATTGTGATTTCTGGATTTTTTTTTTTTTAGATTATGTCTCTCACAGTGGACATGCACCTAAGATGAAAATTTCAGACCCCTCCATTTTCCTCACTGTACGTGGGAACACAGTATGCTAGAAGTGTCCAAACATGAGCAGCATTAACTGTTCAGTTGTTTAGTGCCACAACAACTGGAAGAAGAGGAAACTATCACTATCAGAATGATGTTTTGAACATGGAAAGGAGAGATCTGAGTGCAATGGACGAGCATTTAATTTGTTCTGGCCTCCATCAAAAGACGAGGATCTCCCATGCTGGTTCAAGGCACTGAATTTGAAAAATCCACCCAAATGTCCCTATGTCTGTTCTTTTTATTTTGTGGAGAAAAAACCCACACCACTGGATCTTTACCCAGAGGAATGGTTGGGCTACAACACTCCGTTGAAGAAGCCACGGCGGATGCTAATGAGACAAATGGGTAAGCTGTGTTTTTAGCGTTCGCTTCTATCTTATTTACTCATTCTCTGGCGTTTGATACAACCAAGCAATGCATGAAGTAACACCATATGTATATTAACGTTACGTAATCTTGGCATTACGGTGATACTACTTGTCGGGTAGTGTTTTAACTTGATTCAAGGAGATATTGATAAGCTTCTGTGCTTTTATAGTTCCTCACAGCCAAACCATCCACACAAAGTAGTTAAAAATATCGGCATACATAATTGAGGGCCACTTTTTCATGTCATCTTCCCACTCTGTTACGACCCGTGAGTGAGCCAGAGTCGTTCCCTTTGAGCTTTTCAAAAAAATTTTTCTTTCTACCCATGGAATATCTTCTATTTTTCTTTATTGAAAACACAGCTCAGCGGAAGTCCTACGACAAAACGGAAATGCCTCTGTTGTAAAAGTGGGCGGGGGTGGAATAAGGTGAATAAACAAAGATTAACACACACTTAAAGTCAATTTGGAGTCATCAGTTTGCCTAACCTGCATGTCTTTGGAAGTGGGAGGAAGGTGGAGGGAACCCACACAAACGAGGAGAATGTGGAATGGCCCAGGTGGAAATCGATCCCAAAACCTTCTTGGTGTGAGGCAACAGTGCTAACCACTGATGCCCCTGATGCAATGATATTAAAGACATTCACAAGTGTACTATAACTGAGTAACCTATAAATCAGGTCAGGTCATATCTGGGACCATGTGCAAAAGATCTGTATTGCTTCATCCACCACCTCATGGAACCACTTTGGGTCCTTGTGTCCCAAAAGTAAAAAAATACCAATCACATTATTATGCAGCAATGAACTTGTTGTGAGTTGTCAGGGTCCTCAGCAAATGAGGGAGGTTTGATCAAGTTCAAGAATACATATGACATAGTGAAAATGTTGATGTATCTTTGGTAGCAATTACAACCTCAGGTCTTCTTGAATATGTTGCAACAAGCTTGGTGCACCCATCTTGGGGCAGTTTTGTCCGTTCCTCTTTGCAGCACCTCTAAAGCTCCATCAGGCTGGATGGGGAGTGTCGGTGCACAGCCATTTTCAGATCTCTCCAGATATGTTCAATTGGATTCAGATCTACGCTCTGGCTGGGCCACTCAAGGACATTCACAGAGTTGTCCTGAAGCCACTTCTTTGATATTTTGGCTGTGTGCTTAGGGTCATTGTCCTGCTGACAGATGAACTGTCACCCCAGTCTGAGGTCAAGAGCGCTCTGGAGCAGGTTTTCATCCAGGATGTCTCTGTACATTGCTGCATTCATCTTTCCCTCAATCCTGACTAGTCTCGACGTATCTGCTGCTGAAAAACATCCCCACAGCATGATGCTGCCACCACCATGCTTCACTGTAGGGATGGTGCCTGGTTGCCTCCAAATATGACGCCTGGCATTCATGACAAAGAGTTCAGTCTTTGTCTCATCAGACAAGAGCATTTTGTTTCTTATGATCTGAGCGTGCTTCAGCTGCCTTTTGGCAAACTCCAGGCAGGCTGCCATTTGCCTCTTACTAAAGACTGGCTTTTCTCTGCCCACTCTGCAGCAATCCATCAATCAGGCCTATATGGTAGAGATGGTTGTCCTTGTGGAAAGTTCTCTGGAGCTCTGACAGAGTGATCATCAGATTCTTGGTCACTTCCCTGACTAATGCTCTTTTCCTAGAAATGGCTGCCCGTCTAAACTGAACGATCACAGGAGGAGTCCTGGTGGATCTGAACTTCTTCCATTTACAGTTGACGGAGGCCATTGTTCTCATTGGGACCGTCAAAGCAGCAGAAATGTTTCTGCACCCTTCCCCAGATTTGTGCCTTGAGACAATCCTGTCTCTAAGACTACAGACAATCCCTTTGACTTCATGCTTGGTTTGTACTCTGACATGCACTGTCAACTGCGGGACCTTATATGTACACAGGTGTGTGTCTTTCCAAATCATGTCCAATCAACTGAATTTACCCCAGGTGGACTTCAATTAAGCTGTAGAAACATCTCAAGGATGATCAGTGGAAACAGGATGCACTTGAGCACAATTCTGAGCTTCATGGCAAAGGCTGTGGATACTTATGTACATGTGATTTCTTAGTTTGTTTGTTTTTTAATAAATATGCAAAAATATCAAAACCTTTTCACATTGTTATTATGGGGTGTTTGTATAATTTTTAGGGATAAAAAAAATTAATTTCCTCCATTTTTGAATAAGCCTGAAAATGTGGACTTTGTGAATCGCTGTGAATACTTTCTGGATGCCACGTACATACATGTAGGTTAGCTGCTCTGTGAAGTAATTTATTTGGGTTTCTGTAAAATCTCTGGATCAATGGCAGATCTATGGGGTGGGTGTGGTTTCACCCCAAAAACTCTCCTCAAAGATGTGGAAAAAAATGGGTATGGTCTTGCATAAGCAAAGGCTGACTGATAAATGATCTTGTATGTAAAATTATGAACAGCAGTGCACAGCTCAGCTCACCTGATTGAAGTTCCTGTCCTTGGACACTCTCCACTGTTTAAAAATAACTAAGTATTAAACATGATAACTAGAGTCAGTATTTAGCTTCCCAGATTACCTTAGGATGCAGGAAAAATGTTATAGAGCTTTAAAATTCCCCAATACCACCTAATAGAGGTGTGCCTTCATAACAAAGTCATAGCTGCTCTTTAACCTTCACCTGAATTTAGATCTGCCCTGAAGGTGTCCCACAGAGCATCTCAATCTCTTAAACTGAATGCTTTGTAAAAATTAACATAGGCTCCAAAGAAGCCCTTGTGAAATATGACTAAGATCAGGTGAGGGGGTAATGGACAGGTCGGGAAGATGGCCACATACACCAAAAGATGAACCACCCTGCGCCCTGATTGGCAAACGCTCAAGTGGACAACTGGTTAATCCCAATCTCCCACAGCCAGATGACACAGGAGTCCCCTTGGCGGTTTTCTGTTGATGGGGTCATCAGCACTGAGGCACCTATACATCGAATCGTGCACAGGGAAGTACATCACATGGTCATAATGTCATAACTATCGTTCCCTGTCAGTGCAACTAGTAAGCCTCACCATTGTTACATCTGCCAAGGACGTAATAACATCAGTGTTTATTTGTCTGTCTCTGTTAGCAAGATTATGTCAAAACTACGGCACAGATTTTGACAATATTTTCACCACAGATAGGTATAAGGCCAAAATTCTTTAAATTTTGGAGGTGATCCGAATGCAGATCCGGATTCTGGATCAAGTTTCACTTTATATAGGCTAAGAAGGATTACAGTTAGCAGGATTACGTCAAAACTACTGCACAGATTTTCACCACATTTGCACCACAGATAGATATTAGGCCAAAGAAGACTCCATTAAATTTTGGAGGTGATCCGGATCCAGATCCGGATTCTGGATCAAGTTTCATTTTATGTAGGCTAAGAAGGATTACATTTAGCAGGATTACGTCAAAACTACAGCACGGATTTTGACAATACGAGGTCTGTCCATAAAGTATAGGTCCTTTTTATTTATTTATATGGATTTCATTCATATGTTTGTACGTCAGACATGCTTGAACCCTCGTGTGCATGCGTGAGTTTTTCCACGCCTGTCAATGACGTCATTCGCCTGTGAGCACGCCTTGGGAAAAACTGATCCCGCCCCCTCGTCGGAATTCCTTTGTCTGAGAAGTTGCCGAGAGACTGGCGCTTTGTTTGATCAAAATTTTTTCAAAACCTGTGAGGCACATCGAAGTGGACACGGTTCGAAAAATTCAGCTGGTTTTCAGTGAAAATTTTAACAGCTGATGAGAGATTTTGAAGTGATTCTGTCGCTTTAAGGACTTCCCACGGAGCGGGACGTCGCGCAGCGCTCCCAGGCGCCATTGTCAGCCTGTTTCAAGCTGAAAACCTCCACATTTAAGCCTCTGTTGATCCAGGACATCGTGAGAGAACAGAGAAGTTTCAGAAGAAGTCAGTTTCAGCATTTTATCCAGATATTCCACTGTTAAAGGAGATTTTTTAAATGAAAGACGTGCAGGTGGATTCGCACGTCGGCTTGCAGCCGCCGCGATGCGCCACCACAGGAAAAACACCTCCGTGTTGATAACCATTTGTAAAATCCAGGCGGCTTTTGATGGCTTTCAGTGGAGTGAGTATATGAGAAATTGTTTAACAGTTGGGCATGTTCCAACTTGTCCTTAAGGCTTCCAACGGAGGTGTTTTTCCTGTTGCGCCGCGCTGCGCCGCGCTGCGCACGAGGGTTCAAGCATGTCTGACGTAAAAACATATGAATGAAATCCATATAGATTTTGAAAAAAATAAAAAGGACCTATACTTTATGGACAGACCTCGTATTTTCACCACAGATAGATATAAGGCCAAAGAAGACTTCTTTATATTTTGGAGGTGATCCGGATCCAGCTCCAGATTCTGGATCAAGTTTCACTTTATATAGGCTAAGAAGGATTACAGTTAGCAGGATTACATCAAAACTACTGATGGATTTTCACCACATTTGTGCCACAGATAGATATTAGGCCAAAGAAGACTTCTTTATATTTTGGAGGTGATCTGGATCCAGATCCAGATTCTGGATCAAGAGTTCTCTTTATATAGGCTTTGAAGGATTACGTCAAAACTACTGCACGGATTCTCACCAAATTTGCACCACAGATGCATATTAGGCCATGGAAGACTCCACTAAATTTTGGAGGTGATCAGGATCAGGATTAGTGGACGTCAGAAATCTCTGCTCTTGTTCCCATATGTAACTGTTAGTTTGACAAAAACGTCTTTCCAGCAGTCCTATGAATATGTCAAAATGAGCATTAAGACTTGACTGTTGATGGCTAAAGAAGAAATGTAGGCGTATTTGTGATTCTTTGCATTTTGTGTTTTCATGGTTATTGTTAAGTCCAAGTAATTTGGGAGACTTAATACTTCAGCTTGTCTCTAACCTCCTTATGCACAGTGACAAAAGAAGTTTTTCACTTCAAATAATTGAGAGAACACATCACGAAAAAAAAAATCACACTGTGGAATGGAGATTGATACTTTAAATGTCGGAGATGCCAGATGTTCTGATGCAAATAGATTTTTTGAAAATATGTTTACATGTAATATTCAGTTTGTATGATGAAGCACACATCCGCTCTGCTTGTGTGATATTCTGATATGATAGATGGCTGGTGGTGTTAATTTCATTTTAACACTGTTGGGATTTATCATGTTGTTAATTATACAAATGCCGTCTGGGGTATTGTCACACAGTGACAACTGAAAAAAGAAAAACAGCTAGAAGTGAACTGTTAAAAAAACAATAATACAATTGCACGAAGCTACACCATGCAAAATAAAGCAAATTGAAATTAGCAGCTGGAGATTGTGCAAATATGTCAAATGAAAGAGTTACGTTGTTTGGAGGTTCAATCCCTGGCTTGTCATCTACCTTGAATGTGTAAATACAGGGAGTTGAAAACCAAATCAAAGAGGCATCATTTGAACGTCGTCTGTTCAGTGGTACAAAGTTCAATTTCATTCAAAAAGTGTACATTTATTTACCTCAAAAGTTTTTCCATGTGGTATTGGCAAAAAAAAAAAAAAAAAAAAGCAAAAACTGATATCATGTTGTTGCTCTGAAGAGCATCTGGAACTTAAATCAGTTTCAAGAAAACTAAAATAAACTGCAGTATCTGAAATAAATATAAACTTACAGAGGCAGCATGGTGACTTAGTGGTTAGCACTGCTGCGTCACAGCAAGGTCATGGGATTGATTCCCACTTGTTACCTTTCTGTGTGGAGTTTGCATGTTCTCCCCATGTCTGCATGGGCTCTCTCTGGGTGCTCCGGCTTCCTCTCACATCCAAAGACATGCAAGTTAGGTGAATAGGAAACTTTAAATTGTCCATATGTGTGTGTGCACAGGTGTGAATGTGTCTGTTTGTCTATATGTGGCCCTGAGACAGACTCCACTCATCCCCCTGTGACCCTTAACTGGAGTAAGTGGTTGAAGATGAGTTTCCCTTTATGATGTGTGTCTGATGCAAACAGCTGCCACTGATTTAAAATGTCATTAATTATTAAATAATAGGGATTTGATCTTATAGAAATAGAAATAGAAAGCCTTTATTGTCATTATACACAGCAAACACAGTCTGCATAGTACAACGAGATTAGGGGGGCTGCTCCTTAAAAAGTGCACGCAGTGCAATACCAGACAATATAACATGAATAAACAACAATATCACATAAGGAAACACGTGAAGTCCTTTGCTGAAAAGTAAAATTGTGTAACATGTGGATAGTGTAAACAGTGTAGCAATTGAGAGAGTGCAAAAGGAAATGTAAAACTGTATGACAACTATAGGTGATATAATAAACAATGGAACAACTGAAAAATGTGCAAAAGTCCTGTGCTACAAATGAGATAGATATGGTGCTACTCAGTACCTAATATAGTCCGTTTTTAGTGCAGATTATTGTTCAACATGGTGATGGTTTTGGGGAAGAAACTGTCTCTGAGTCTATTTGTCCTGGCCTGTATGGACCTGTAGCGCCTGCCAGAGGGCAACAGGTTGAAGAGGTGAAAGCTGGGGTGTGTATTGTCCTTGAGAATGTTCTTGGCCCTACTAAGACAGCGGGAGGTGTAGATGGTGGAAATGGGGGGCAGAGGACAGCCAATGATTTTTTTGGCAGTGTTTGCTACCCTCTGCAGTCTCTTCCTGTCAGCTTCAGTGCAGCTGGAGTGCCACACTGACACTGTGTAGGTCAGCAGGCTCTCTATAGTGGAGCGATAGAAGGTCACCAGCAGGGGTGTGCTTAATTGCTCTTTCCTAAGCACCCTCAAGAAGTGTAGTCGCTGCTGGGCCTTCTTGACCAGTGCTGCGGTGTTGACTGACCAGGAGAGGTCAGCAGAGATGTGAACCCCTAGGAACTTGAAGGACTCCACTCGCTCCACGCATTCGCCATTGATGTACAGTGGGGCAGGGACAGTTTTCTTTTGACGGAAGTCCAGGATGAGTTCCTTAGTCTTTGTGATGTTTAGTGCCAAGTTGTTGGCTGCACTCCACTCGACCAGTTTTTGGACCTCATCTCTGTAGGCCGCTTCATTTCCCCCTGTTATCAGCCCCACCACTGTTGTGTCATCAGCAAATTTAACGATGATGTTCTCCGAGTGGGTGGGGGTGCAGTCAGATGTGTAGAGCGAGTAGAGAAGTGGGCTCAGCACATAGCCCTGGGGGGAGCCGATACTGAGAGTATGGAAGGAGGAGAAGTGAGGACCAAGCTTCATCTGCTGTGGTCGGTTGACCAGGAAGTATTTGATCCAGGAGCAGGTGGGCAGTGGGATCCCCAGGTTGGATAACTTGGGGATAAGGATGTCCGGTATTATGGTATTAAAAGCTGAGCTATAGTCAATGAAGAGCATCCTGACATAGCTCCCTTGTTTCTCCAGGTGAGTCAATGCTGAGTGAAGGGCAGTTGTTATTGCATCTTCTGTGGATCTGTCAGACCGGTATGCGAACTGATGCTGGTCCAGGGTAGGGGGGAGACAAGCTTTGATGTGTCTTAGAACCAGTTTCTCAAAGCACTTGGTGATAACTGGGGTGAGTGCTACCGGGCGGAAGTCATTGAGGCTGGTTGTGGGTGATTTTTTGGGAACTGGGATGATAGTAGCAGATTTTAAGCAGGCTGGGATGAGGGCATGTTCTAGTGACAGGTTGAAAATGACAGTGAAGACCTGTGCTAGCTGGTCAGCACATGCCTTGAGCACATTCCCTGGTACTCAATCCGGGCCTGAAGCCTTCCTGGGGTTCACAGCCCGGAGCACTCGTCTCACGTCCTCAGCCGCTAGAGTAAGTGGGGGGGGGGAACTGGAGGCTGGAATGGGTTGTAGTGGGGGTTGGAGTGCTGTGCCTGAGACTCAAAACGGGCATAGAAGCTGTTCAGTTCCTCTGCTAGTACCAGATCTGAGTTCCCTGATGTTGCAGCACAGCCTCTGTAATTGGTGATCAACTGCATGCCCTGCCACACCTGTCGGGGGTTGTTAAGCTGGTCCTCTATCCTGCTCTTATGCTCCGCTTTGGCGGTCTTGATGCCTCTCCTCAGGTCAGCACGGGTGGTGTTGTTTAGTGCTCTGTCTCCCGATCTGAAGGCTGCATCCCGGTCCCGGAGGAGCGTGCGGACCTGGCTAGTCATCCATGGTTTTTGGTTTGGAAACACCAGAATGTTCTTTTCCACAGTAACCATTTCAATGCAGTACCTGATGTAGGACAGTACTGTGTCTGTGAATGTAGCCAAGTCTTCATGGTAAAAGGCTACCCACTGTGTCTGGTCAAAGCAGTCCTGCAGACGGGTGAGGGCAGCATCAGGTCAGGTGTTAATGGTCAGCCGTTTAGGCTTTGTTTGTCGGTTGAGGGGGGTGTAAGCGGGGGTGAGAAACAGAGAGAGGTGATCTGACTGGCCCAGGTGGGGGAGGGGTATGGCTCTGTATGCTCTCTTGATGTTGGTATAAACATGGTCCAGAGTGTTTTCCCCTCTTGTAGGGTATTTCACGTGTTGGTGAAATTTTGGTAAAACAGTTTTAAGATTTGCCTTATTAAAGTCACCCGCAATGATGTGAATGCCGTTTGGATAGGCATTCTGTTGTTTGTTTATGGCGTTTATGTGTATGACCTCTCCAGTCCGGCTTTGCAATAAGGTTCAAATTGTACACAGCTTGTGCAATTGTTAAAGAAGGAGTGCCCTGATGAAGCATTTTGTACAAGATCATGTCAGTCTTAATGTTACAATGTTGAGTGTATAAGTAATGTAAACATGGTTTCCAGTTTCAAATTGCACGTAATTTTCTTTTAAATAATATATCCAAGTATGCCTTAATCCAGCCACTACACCCTGATATCGAGGTGGGTGCCATCACTGATATATTACCTAGATTGACCGAATTTCATAGTACCTCACTGGGCATGCTGACAAAAATTGTAACATCTGCTAAAGGCACAACCTGCTTATTCGACCCTATTCCAACAAAACTGTTTAAGGACCTGTGAACCACTCTTGGGCCTACTTTGTTGGAAATTAATCTGTAATTAACCTCCGGATCTGTTCCTAAATGTTTCAAATCTGCAGTGATTAAACCATTACTTAAGAAATCTAATCCTGACCCTCATATATTGAAAATTTATAGGTCAGTATCAAATCTATCATTTTATTGTGGTAAGGTGGTTCTCAGCTCGTGGTCCCCAGGACCACCTAACTGAGAATAATCTCTAAATCACTGCAGTCTGCATTTAGAACATATCATTCCAGAGAGACAGCTCTCACTAAAGTGGTAAATAATCTTCTGCTTGCAATGGATTCAGACACCACTACGGTTCTGGTGCTGTTAGATCATAGTGCTGGATCATCACATCCTACTCAATAGGCTGGGGAATCATTTTGGGATTACTAGGAGTGCCCTTACATGGTTGACATCATACCTGACCAGTCATTCTGACTGTGTCCTTTCATATCATTTCATATTTCATGTCAACAAGGTTAGAGGATTTAATAAAAAAGAAGACCTGAAAGTTCAGCTATTTGCCAGAAGGTACACCTGAGATGCAAGCCTAGATTTAATGTTTTGGTGAAAGAAAATTCTTCTCTATACCACTTCATCATGAAGCTGTATAAATGGGAATACAAAATGTAAAATACACACAATACACAGTTTCTCACAGCCACAGAAGCCTGTAACTTCTTCTGAGTTATCTGGGTGTCTTGGTGGCTTTCCTCACTCTTCTCCTTGCACAGTCACACAGTTTTTGAGAACTGTCTACTCCTCACAGATTTACCATAGAGTGCCATTCTGTTTGTTTTTCTTCATAACTGATGTAAATAAAGTCCAAGACATATTCAGTGGCTTGGAAATGTTCATGTATCCATCCCCTGACTTGTCTGAAGAAAACTGGCAATAAGTGATTATTTACAGGTATTATACCAAAAGGGGCTGATTACTTATGCAACCCATCATCTTGGCTTTTGTATTTTTAAATAATTTATATCAAGTTGTAGAGATTTAGTTTGAGTTTTGGTTTAAGGAAGATAATTTTAGAAAATTTTCTATTGAGAAGCCTGATTTCCCTTTTGTATTTGAAATTGCCATAAACAAATTAAAATGCGTGAAATTCCAAGGGGATGAATACTTTGGCCAAGCACTGTATAAAATTTAATAAATTGCAATAAAAACACTTTAGTTAGTTTGTGTGTTTTTAAGCTTCCACCAACACAAACACTATATGCATATTTTACATGCTTATGCTGTTCCGAATGACATTTCTGTGACGAGACATTACACTTGCAACACACAAAGTTCCCCACCTCGGTCACGCCTCCTCAACCCTCCCTTCTCCGCATTGAGTAGAACCAACAGCACCTGGAGCATTTTAACAAGGCTTGGGCAAAGCCCTTCATCCGCAAGTTGCCATCTGTGTGCAAATGGGTGCCTTGCATGACAGCATGCAGATATCGGTGAATCATCGGGTGAGGAGTCATTGAAACTCGCTTTCAGCATCTACTTCCGATGGAAAAAGCAATACAGTAATTTAGTCCAGAGTTTTTAGACGATGCAAGTCTTTTGTTACAGAGTCTGGTCTGAGGTAGAGAAAGGCAGAAGTAAAAAGTGCATGATTTGGTGTGATTCTGCTGCTCTCTTTATCAGTAAGACCCTTTGTCTGTGCCCTCGTTTTCACTCAGGGCCGTAACAGCAAATCGAGGAGGATCTGCATGTTGATTTGGCATACGTTGAATTGGCATATATTTTACACCAGATGGCCTTCCTGACACAATTCCATACTACACAGAGAATATGCAGGGGTGGGTTTTGGAGCAGGAACCTTCCTCACTGAAAACAAGCACATTGTTTTCAGTGTGGTGGCCACTGCTTGACCACCACCCTGCCTCTACTGATGTCTTTTTTATGAAGATACGTACCATCTTTCCTGATGCAGTTTTAGCAGTGATAATGGAATAACAAGAGCCCATTGTTTAAAATTACAGGGGGACAGCAGACTCTACATTGGGTGCATGTCAAAAATATTTGTGATAATCTTGAGGGAACATTTACTTCTCATGAATTTGTTCCCACCAGATGTATGTTTAACTACGCTATTATACTTTATACACTAATTACTGTTTTTGTTTATCTTGTTAGCTTAATAGGTACGGTTGGCTTATTAACGGCTAATTTAGCTCTTCTAACTATAACTAGCTTATTTTCGTTATTTACAATTTTATTTTACATGGTGTAGGTTTTTAATGATTCATCAGTTTATGTGTTCTTTTAAAGATATCAACATATAGTACCCAAGTTCTTAGGTTTCCATTTGATAGCATATAGATTATGCTTTTTATTTTCATATATTATGCTAACAGAGTTACTTTAGATAGATACCAATACACATTACATCATAGCTTCTGTTTTTATAATAAAATGCCATATTTATGGCTTAGCCTACTGACTATAACTGAATTTTACTACTAGTCTACATACTAAATTACCTATACTACAGTCTTCGCCTGTATTAATATTTAGATTTTAATACCTACTCCTGTATATTATATAGTACCATATTTATTGTATATGTTGTTTATTACCCTTAATATTTAAATATTAGTTATATATATGATGTCTTATCTTTCTTATGTCTTACTATTTATTATTATATATTCCTTTTTTCTTGAGCCGCTTGGGTGGTAGGGAGAGTTCCCATGGGATAAAAAAGCTTTTCAACCTACCATCCCTGGTTCTCAAGACCAGGCACCTAAGTGGCTCTACTCTACCCTTTTCTACTCTTCTATTTTACTCTTCCTTTTTAGATATTTAAATATACCTTAGTGTACTAGCATAGTTCCACCTTAGAATTGGAATATAATATATAAGATATACCTTATTGAATTTTCATGTGAAAGTCAAGTCAACCCTGTTTTGTTTTGTTTTTTAGATTTATTTCCAAGGGGGGGAAACAAAAGAAAACAAACAGTCTTATATTCAGGCCAATATAACATGTAGCAGGTGGAATCCAAGCATTTACTTTTTCTTCTTTTTAGATAAGGGGCATGGAATGGTAGTAATGTGAGGCCAGTGACTGATCTATGTAGGTTTGGGGGATTTAGCTTTGTTGATTATCATGATGTTTGTAATGTCCATAAGCTTGATTATAATTCATTTATTAGTGTGATTAAAAAGTTTACAATAGTACATAAAAGAAAATATAAAAATGGTCATATATATATATATATATATATATATATATATATATATATATATATATATATGCTTTGTGCATATCTATACTTTCTGGTGCGGACTTTACTCACTCATGATCACAACTTCAGTTATTTCACCTTTCGCTGCAAATGACATGATCATAATTCACTCCTTCCTTTTTTATTTTCCTTTCTTTGAAGCACTTTTCTTTATTCTTATGGTTTTGCTTATTTTTGTTACAGTGAACAATTCAGAGGCAGAACTCCGAGGGAAAGGCCATATAGGCCTGCATGCACTGGGAGCTCCTCTGCGTGTTGCTGCTTCCCCCAGACTGAAGGGGGTTCTGGGAGCAAAAATAATGAGCTCATCAGTTCAGCCTGGAGGTGGTGTTTGCAACACACACACACACACACACACACACACACACACACACACACACACACACACACACACACACACACACACACACACACACACACACACACACACACACACACACACACACACACACACAATTTTTCTTTTCCCGTCTCTCTTTCTATTCCATACACATGGAATATCCTACCAAGCATGGTTCACGGTAATTGCCTCTCTCTCTCCAGCTGACTTCACCGTGACTCACTATAAAGACTCTGGGCTCCCGAAGAGATTGCTCCCCTGCCCTGTTTTCTACTCCCCCACCCCCCCCATTTTTATTCCAAACAAACGTATGTAGTTTAAAAAGCAGCATGCACATGTGCATGTCAGGGCTGCAGCTGACTCCATGTGTCTGCATGCATGCAGACACTTGCTATGTGCAGATGTGCAGTTGCATCTGTGTGAAGTCATTGTAGGATTTTTTGGCTTTTTTCAAGTGCATGCACAAATGTGTGCAAAATAGCCCGGCGGTCATATGAATCGGTTTGAACACCAAGTAGCTGAATGTTTTTGAGTGCTATCTACAGGAAGCCTTGGCTTGTTTATTTGAAGTCAGAATTCTCATTTCAGTGAACTGCATGAACCCGGGAGTTAAAAAGGAGGCCACTTTTAGAAACGGAGGTCATGAACTAGTAGATTGAATAATTGCTTCGGCTTTCTGTGCATGCTACAAAGTACAGCATCAAGTGGGTTGTTTAAATCCAGTCAAATGAAGATGAAACATCCACAAAGAAGCTGTGGATTTTTAATACATTTTTATTAAAGTAAGTTGGAACGGCATTCTATGTTAAAGAATAGCAGGTCAGTCCAATAAGGCAACTAAAGCAGATTCTTTAATGAGAAACATTTCACAGCAGCATGTACCATTATGACATCTGGGTGTTTTTGAGTGCTTTCCAACTCAATGACATACCAAGAGGATAGGCTTATTATTCTCAAAAAACACATAATAAAGGCATTATTTACTTTCTAAGCACTGCCAGAAAATCAATTTGGCATCAAGTTAAGACATTTTCAAGTTCTCTGGTAATAATGTAGGGCTTGTACAGAAAAGAACAGATGAGTGGGTGGATGGGTTAGTCCATCTCAGCCCATTTGTGTAAGCACTAACTCAAAAGCAACGACATGCTAACTCCCCGTTTCCACCAAGCTCTTATGCTGGCATCGTCGTGCACACACCCGTCAGCATTTCAAATCACTTTTATTTTGAAAAACTTGAGTGTTTCCACCGAGCTTTTGTTTCGGAGTCGGACACAACTGATGCACCCACACATAATTATAGTCTAGACATGCACCTTTTTCTGTGGCATGACACCATCCACATCAGATGGAAGCTGAAGATCCACGCACCTGTCCATCAGTATTATAGTAGCAGAAAACTATTCCTGTGTTCAGCAAATGGCACAGAGTTTATTCATCCTGCAGAAAAATGAGCAATACAGTAGTTACAGTAGTGAGAACCACTCTTAGATCATCCTCCATCTCTTCCTAGTCTATTTCATCAAGCGGCATCATTGCAACATGTTTCAAACATGGCTAACAAAATGTTTGTTTGCCATGCTGTGCCCAACAGTTGATCTTGCAATTTTAGTTCTAGTTATGCGAAATTTTAGGCTCAAATATGTGAAAGTGTAATCTTGGTGTAAATATTCAAATGCAAAATGATATGCCAATGCAAAAGCTTGGTGGAAACAGGGCCTAAGAGGGCTGATGTATACCCTGAACGCTCTACACACCACAATCTAAATGTACGTTGTACATGTTTACATAACATTTGATTGGTGGTTTGTAGATCATGTGATATTGATCATTTTCCCCATTTGCATTTTTTATTTATTACCATGCAATTTTGGTCCCATACGTTTGGCACCATTGCATGCTGCAACCACTGTAAAATTATAACATGACATATGGCATTTGCATGCATGCAGCAATCAAGCATTGATAGACCACACACTCACAATAGCACTCTCGTAACATTTGACACGGCAAAGGCACTTAGTTTAAAAACAAACATGGTCGGGTTTGTTTTCGTGACAAATGATGATTTGAATTACCTTTGCTCTTTCTTCTAAAGCCCCTTTCATACCGGGCCAACGTAGAGTTGCGTAATTCGACATACCATCTACGCCGAGCTATAACGAGTTTATGCAGCCCTATGTGGCAATACACTGAGGGACCCAAAGGGGTCCGCGAAATGGACACAAAATGTTAGATATGTTGAATTTTTGAGTTTTTTTTTTTTTTTTTTTTGTGCAGTTTGTGCGTATAGCACGGACGGAGTGTTCTATGCAAGTCTACACAACTTTTAGAGAACACTGCACTACTGTACACCAAACCTCCACAATTGTACACAACCCTATGCCAGGGTGAAAAATCGCTTTTGGTTTTTTATCAGTACATACCCGCATTGCGAGATTCCTGCTGGACTTTGCTGGTAGTGAAACTTCAAAACCACGGAAGAAGAAGAGGCGGGCCGGCCAAGCTTCCACGTTCAACAACTCCTCATGGACAGATCGCCAGCGAGAGGCCATGTCCACCATATACTCCTCATGGACGGATCATGTGCACAATCTCTGGCTGCACCTTTCTTTCACCTCCTCAAGTTATCTCACGATTAATTAAATAAATTTAATCAACACCTGCTCACAGACCGATCGCCAGCGAGAGTACATGTCCATGTCTAGTATAACTCCTCATGCATGGATCGCCATAGAGAGGACATGTCCACTGTCCATTCCTCAGATGGATTGCACGCGCAATTGCCAGCTGCAGCTCTGCGACACTTTCACCTCAAGTTCTCTCATGAATGTTGCACGTTAAATAAAATCCATTAACTCTTGGAACTAATGTATTCTGACTTTTTTCAATGTATCAAATCCATCTGCGTGTCCAGGTAGTCTGTAAAAGCAGCATCATGGGGCCAAGCTTCTTTTGTTTTTTCCTGCGCGCAACTTACGCAGCCATTACTGCATACTAGATACGCAGCAAAATGTAACACAGGCCCGGTGAGAAAGGGGGTTAACAGCAGAACATATAATGAGTACATATACACATATATTATATACATATAATAATGACATTATTTTAAGTCTGAAATTGATATTGATTGATCAGAAGTTGCTATATTTATTGTTTATTTAAAATCTATTTACAGAACAGCCTTAAAATTGAGATTCAATCAATGTTTTTGAACACAAAAGTAAGAGAACTATTTGCAGAACAATTTTTTTATGAACTCAGAACATGAATTTTCTTACGTGTCTGAATGAAAAATAGAACAGCCTCAGAATTGACATTCATTGTAGCAGGAAATTATATGAACTACTAAGTATGCATGAACAAGCGTTGCCATACTCAACACAACTTTCTTTTTTTTAAATTCTGATCAAACTGTGATTTTTTTTTCAATTATTTATTTATTTTACTACCTCACGTTCTTGGCATTTTTTTCCACACAAAGTTAAACAATATTGATTAAGGTGTGTGCAGCATCTGCAGTGATGTGGTCGCTGTATCAGACCGTCGTGGTGAAGAGAGAGCTGAGTAGGGGGGCAAAGCTCTCGATTTACCGATCGATCTACGTTCCGATTCTCACCTATGGTCATGAGATTTGGCTCATGACCGAAAGAATGAGATCGCGAGTACAAGCGGCCGAGATGAGTTTCCTCCGTAGGGTGGCTGGGCGCTCCCTTAGAGATAGGGTGAGGAGCTTGGTCACTCGGGAGGAGCTCGGAGTCGAGCTGCTGCTCCTCCACGTCGAAAGGAGCCAGTGGAGGTGGCTCGGGCATCTTTTCCAGATGCCCCCTGGACGCCCCGCTGGAGACGTGTTCCGGGCACGTCCCATCGGGAGGAGGCCCCGGGGAAGACCCAGGACACGCTGGAGGGACTACGTCTCTCGGCTGGCTTGGGAAGGCCTTGGGGTTCCCCCAGAGGAGCTGGGGGAGGTGTGTGTGGATCGGGAGGTCTGGGCGGCTTTGCTTGAACTGCTGCCTCCGCGACCCGATTCCAGATAAAGCGGAAGAAAATGGATGGATGGATGGATTAAGGTGTGTGTGTCTGTGTGTGCATGTTGTGTCTGTCTGTGCATGTGTGTGTGACTAAGTGATTGTGTGAGAGGGAGAGAGGTTGTTTGACTGACCAATTTATTTTTATGAACTGCAGTGAGAAAGTGTCATATACTGCATGCAGCCATATTCAGTAAAAATGTGTGTTCAGCTATATGTGTGTATGTGTGTAAGTGGTCTGTAAGGGCCCTGTCCCACTGGCATTTAGGAGGATTTGCGTATGGATTGCACACAGAATTGGCTCATATTCGCTTAACATCCGCAATATCCGTGAAACATGCTTGTATGAGTCGGCCGACACCCGCACATGTCCGCAGTTATCCGCAGAGGCACGTTTTTCCGTTACCAGGATTTTTGAGCTGCACAAAATTTTGGCTGCGGATGACATCCGCTTTACATAGTGAATACATACTCAATACATAATCTATGCGCTGTATATTTGCCATCATCTGCTGATATCTGCAACTGACAGGGATTTGCGGCTTTGCAGCGAACTGGGACAGTGTGTAAAATGGACATTTTGCGTTCCCATCATGTCCACATCACGAACTAAAATAAGTTGTAGCGACTGCATACAGATTGGCCACGAATGAAGCGTTTTTATTACGTCCGCTTTGCATCTGATTTGCGGCGGATGCAAATCAGATGTGCTGAGTTCACAGCTGGACGCCGTTCTTTGTTCTACCGGCTGCCACGTGCTCTGTGCTGGATGCTGCCTATATAAAATAATTATTTCGTGGCAGATTAATAATTTTATTCTGCAAATTGCCTGTTGAAAATGGCTCTAATCACCTCCTGAATCACAGAGGAAGCTGCAGCTGGGCCGTTCGCGCGTGCCTGCACGTGCACGTGAACGGCCCAGCTGCAGAAAGCATTTTGAGCTGTCTAAAAAGGTAATTATTTGACTTGTTTACATTGTCAAAGCTTGATAAAACAGTTGCGTGTTTTTTTCCTTCTTGTCTGCAGCTGTTACAGTATTTATTCTTGTTTATAACACATTTAACTTCTTGTTATAATCGTTCAGACGAGCTGCACTCTGATGCGATCCGCTGACATCACCACTCGCCCTGTTCACTGCTTCTTTACTCCAATCAACTTGTCCAAGTCCAGCAAATGCTCCACAGGCTGTATTGTTGGTGTGAATAGTGATGCCGACGGCCGAGTGCGCTTTATTTATGACCACAATGCAGATGCCATGCATGCGCAACACGTGCGCGATGCATCATAATACACCCGTCATATTGCCGTGATAATTGCAATGTATCTGATCTGTTTCCTCACTACATGCATTATACAACCGTGATTGTTCACCATATATTTGCTATATATTATTAATATATCTGTAATTCATACTGGGACATTTGTCATTTTTGGCCATTTTTGTTGCGGACGACAGTGAATGCCCGTACTTTGTATACTCAGTTCATGCACAATTAATCCTCTCCCCAGTGGGACAGGGCCCTAAGACTGTTTATTTTTTAATGATCTGTGTGAACTTGGTGATTCATGCAAACATCCAGTGATGGCAAGAAGGGGAATAATATGTCAGCCTTGTTCACTGTATTCTTCTCAAAAGCACCGCGTTCAGTAGGAGCAAAGTTTTCCAACTGACTTTATATCACCAACAAAACGAAGAGCAAACAAACGGTTAAAAAATAAATAAACCTGACCGGAGTGGAGGCACGACACACGACATGAGCCGTTTTCAGCTCTGTCATGTCAAAAGCACCGCGTATGATACGAAACAAGTTCACCAAGTAACTCAAAAGAGGCGAGTTGAAGAAAACCTAAGGAATACTGAGAGAAATGTGAGGCAACCAAGCCAAGCACAGAGAGAGATCGTGTTTGTGTAGGGCGGGGTGGGCGCTGTGTGTGACTGGCCAATCACAGAGCGTGAAGACAGTCAGTTAGCCAATGAGAATTTCCTTCAGCACGAACACATATATTGATGAGTTTTTTCGGATCATGCTCGTGCTCGTCAAAAATGCTTCATCCGTACCGGATACTCGTCTGAAACCCTAGTAGGAAGCACTGTTCTTATTTTCGCATATGAAAGTAAAATTACCCAAAAATACAATGATAAAATAAACATTAAAAAATAGGACAACAGGACCTTCAGTGCAAATCATTATTAGAATTTAATGTATAAAAGCTATGTACAATAGTGTATGCAATATTTTCATTTGGAGATGAATAAAGTGACATATGATAAAGTGACTATTAGCATAAATAGCAACAGCATTTAGAGGTGTTGAGTATTCACATGATTTTGTTATTTTTATTAACTGAGGTGTGTGTGCACTTAAGATCTGAATGGCCTGCAGGTACAAACTACTTGTTGATTTTTTTAGTTTTTGGTCATCTTCCAAAGCTCATGCCAAATGTGTCCTTGGGCAAGACACTAAGGAGGGGATATACATACATTAAGCATTATGTTCCACTTGTCAGTAGGATAAGTGGGTCAGCACTTTCACTTATCTGATATAAAATAGGACTTGTCCAACATCAGAAATCAAAATTTCTCTCAGGATGTCAAACAAACCCATAATATTCATTCTGGGAATGAATGGTATTTGATCTTTGCCCATATTCAATATGCAGATATTTTCAAACTAATTTTGGCCAATAATGATGCAGAAATAATACTGTGAAAATAGTCATTACCCATTAATTAATAAACCACATTTTATTTTCTGTGTTGCACTTTTTTCACTTCATGGACAAAACAGAGTACCCTTGTTGTCCTAACAGCTTTTCTACTTAACCCTGGCAATTGGAAGTATTAATATGTGCCTATACCACTTCACCCTTTCTCTTCATTTTGCCCATTTGTGCAAAATGAAGGGAAAGGGTGAAGTGGTAAGGCAAAGGGACAGTACTGGGATTGGACCATGATCTGCATTGTCTCAGTTCACCCCGCTGTATATGGGTATCAGCTTTGGCTGGGAAAGTAACCTTTGACTGAGTGGCATCTCATCCAGGGGGAGTCATAGACTCAGCTTTACGGTACAGAATACAAAATGAAAGAACTGACACCAATGGGCATCCAGACCTATACAGGACCTACTTATTTGTAAGTAGTTCCTGCATTTACTAGAGTTGTTTCAGTTGGAAGGTTTTGTAGCTTCTGTTGACCACCGTACATATGAATCTTTTAAACAGTACTATGCAATCACAACACCTCTCGCTTGGTCACAAATTTCATATTTAGTAACCTTGAAAGGTTAAATGCAAGCTCATAACTTGTACATCCACACATTCTTTTTCTATACCCACTTACTCCAGTCAAGGGTCATGGGGGGTTCCAGGTTTTCCCAGCAGTTATGGGGCATGAGGTTGGATACACCCTGGACAGGACGCCTATCTGTCACAGGGCCACATATAGACAGAATACAAACACATTAACACCAACACGCACACCTATGGTTAATTTAGAGTCACAATTTCACCGAACGTGCATGTCTTTGGATGTGGGAGGAAGCTGGAGCACCTGGAGGGAACCTGGAGGGAACTCACACAAACACAGGGAGTACATGCAAACTACATACAGAATGGCCACAGGTGGGAGGCAATCCCAAGACCTTCTTGCTGTGAGGCAACAGTGCGAACCACTAAGCCACTGTGCTGCCATAACTCATACAGCTAGGAGTTAATAGAGATGAAACATGATGAAGGATTGTGTCTTAAATATGAAGTGGTTCAGTTTTGGTCAACTCTCAAGGCTACACAAAACCATGTATTATGGTATCACTGAGTCACAAAGACATAACCTGCATGAATCATACAGTGGCTTGCAAAAGTATTCAGCCCCTGGGTATTTCACATATTTTAATTTGTTTATGGCATTTCAAATAGAAAAAGTAAATCAGGCTTCTCAATATAATTTTTTTTTAATTATCTTCCTTAAACTCAAACTGAAAGTAAATCTCTACAACCTCATATAAATTTATTAAAAATATAAAAGCCAAGATGATGGGTTGCATAAGTAATGGGCCCTTTGCTATTGTATAATACCTGTAAATATTCAGTTTAATTGACAATTTTCTTCAGACGAGTAAGTGGATGGATACATGAACATTTCCAAGTCACTGAATATGTCTTGGACTTTATTTACAACAGTTGTAAAAAAATACAAACAGTATGGCACTCTATGGTAAATCTGTGTAGACAGTTTTCAAAAACTGAGTGACTGTGCAAGAAGGAGAAGAGTGAGCAAAGACACCTGGACAACCCAGAAGAAGTTATAGGCTTCTGTGGCTGTGATTGAATAAATTGTGCACAGTGCAAGTTTTGGATTTTATATCCCCAGTTATACAGCTTCATGATGAAGTGAAGCAGAGGAGGGTTTTCTTAAAATTTTCACCTACAATTTGCCTGAAGGTACAGTAGTGTTCAGAATAATAGTAGTGCTATGTGACTAAAAAGATGAATCCAGGTTTTGAGTATATTTCTTATTGTTACATGGGAAACAAGGTACCAGTAGATTCAATAGATTCTCACAAATCTAACAAGACCAAGCATTCATGATATGCACAATCTTAAGGCTATGAAATTGTGCTATTAGTAAAAAAAAGTAGAAAAGGTGGTGTTCACAATAATGGTACCATCTGCTGTTGATGCTACAAACTCAAAACTATTATGTTCAAACTGCTTTTTTAGCAATCCTGTGAATCACTAAACTAGTATTTAGTTGTATAACCTCAGTTTTTCATGATTTCTTCACATCTGCGAGGCATTCATTTTGTTGGCTTGGAACCAAGATTTTGCTCGTTTACTAGTGTGCTTGGGGTCATTGTCTTGTTGAAACACCCATTTCAAGGGCATGTCCTCTTCAGCATAAGGCAACATGACCTCTTCAAGTATTTTGACATATCCAAACTGATCCATGATACCTGGTATGCGATATATAGGCCCAACACCATAGTAGGAGAAACATGCCCATATCATGATGCTTGCACCACCATGTTTCACTGTCTTCACTGTGAACTGTGGCTTGAATTCAGAGTTTGGGGGTCATCTCACAAACTGTCTGCGGCCCTTGGACCCAAAAAGAACAATTTTACTCTCATCAGTCCACAAAATATTCCTCCATTTCTCTTTAGGCCAGTTGATGTGTTCTTTGGTGAATTGTAACCTCTTCTGCACGTCTTTTATTTAACAGAGGGACTTTGCGGGGGATTCTTGCAAATAAAATAGCTTCACACAGCTGTCTTCTAACTGTCACAGCACTTACAGGTAACTCCAGACTGTCTTTGGTCATAGTGGAGCTGATCAATGGCTGAGCCTTTGCCATTCTAATTATTCTTCTATCCATTTTGATGGTTGTTTTCCAATTTCTTCCATGCGTCTCTGGTTTTGTGTCCATTTTAAAGCATTGGAGATCATTGTAGATGAACAGCCTATAATTTTTTGCACCTGCATATAAGTTTTCCCCTCTCCAATCAACTTTTTAATCAAACTACGCTGTTCTTCTGAACAATGTCTTGAACATCCCATTTTCCTCAGGCTTTCAAAGATAACAGCATGTTCACCTGTTCACTGACCGAATACCACACTACTATTATTGTGAACACCCCCTTTTCTACTTTTTTTTCCCTAATAGCCCAATTTCATAGCCTTAAGAGTGTGCATATCATGAATGCTTGGTCTTGTTGGATTTGTGAGAATCTACTGAATCTACTGGTACCTTGTTTCCCATGTAACAATAAGAAATATACTCAAAACCTGGATTAATCTTTTTAGTAACATAGCACTACTATTATTCTGAACACTAACATCTGAGATGCAAGCCTAGATTTGATGTTTTAGTGAAAGAAGACCCTCGTCTATATCACTTCATCATGACGCTTTATAACTGGATATACAAAACACAGAATTTCCACTATGCACAATTTCTCCAATCACAGCCACAGAAGTCTCAAACTTTTTTTCTGGGTTGCCTGGGTGTCTTGGTGGCTTTCCTCACTGCTCTCCTTCTTGCAAAGTCACTCAGTTTTTGAGAACTCCACACAGATTTACCACAGAGTGCCATTCTGTTTGTTTTTCTTCATAACTGATGTAAATTAAGTCCAAGACATATTCAATGGCTTGGAAATGTTCATGTCTCCATCCCCTGACTTGTCTGAAGAAAACTGGCAATAAAAGTGATTATTTACAGGTATTATACCAAAAGGGGCTGATTACTTATACAACCCATCATCTTGGCTTTTGTATTTTTAAATAATTTATATCAAGTTGTAGAGATTTGTTTTCAGTTTGAGTCTAAGGAAGATAGTTTTAGAAATTTTTATATTGAGAAGCCTGATTTACTTTTTGTATTTGAAATGCCATAAACAAATTAAAATGTGTGAAATACCAAGGGGCTGAATACTTTTGCAAGCCACTGTATGTCGGGAGTGATCGGGTGGTGCTCTCTAATGCTGCATACACACGTTGGCTGAAAACAGCTGACTGCAATCCAGATGTTCCATTGTTTTCAAAGAGAAGGTGATGGAAAGTTCCACCACTTCTGGTTGTAAGCACTGCAACCAAGTACCTCAATGGTACTTACCGTCAAAAGTAAAAAAACAAATTAACATCTGCCGCAGCATCAAGGATGAATCATATATTTTGTTATGAGAAGAGATGATGAGAGATGTTTTTTAACAGAAGAGTTACCCTATTTTAACATGAATATGTGCAATATTACAGAGAAATTAAGCTGTAATCTCATGAAAAGGTGACTTTACCATCATCCATTTGTTATGATCTGCATTGAAATACACACACACACACACACACACACACACACACACACACACACACACACACACACACACACACACACACACACACACACACACACACACACTGTATAGAAAAAACAACTATAAACAATCCAAAACCCAGGACAAATCTGGTTATTGTTGGTTTCATTCTTCCTCTGTTTTTTTTACACTTTTGCAGTCAACTGCTGTCTGGGTGCACCTTTCCTCCCTTGAAACAACCCTGTGGTTTTTCTTTGTGGTTTTGTTGGCCTCTTGTCACTCCTGTTTCATTCCTGTTTCTTCCTCTGCACTACTGTGCTATGTTGTTGATGTCATCCCCCCCCCCAACTGTGATCTCTAGTTGAGTGAGGTTTTCCCCCCCACCATAGGGCATTTGGAGCAGTGTTAGAAACAGCAGAGGACACAAAACCAAAGTAAAACTAAAAAGATAGTTATTCTTCACATTTAAGGCCCCTTTCCTTTTATATTGACCATTGTATCCCCTCACTAATCATAGTTTAATATTAGTCTTCTTGTGTTTCTGACCTTTTGTTGTAATTTGTTGTCTTAGTTTCCTCGTGTGCTGCTACTTCCAGGTTTACTCTCCCATGCTTTGCCACTTTCATCATTAGACAAGCCTCTTTATAAGGAATCTCCTTTCATGGATCCTCTGCTAGTCTGGTTGTGTTTTCATCCCACGTTCTTGCTGTGTTTTACTTGTGTGTATTACACTATGTATTTTTGAGTAAGTTCATTCTTCCAATGTTAATGCATGTGTTCCAATGTAAAATTCTTAATGTTCCCATTGTCTCTCAGGAGAACTCTCCCTGCTTTAGCTCAAAACATGTTTGGACTTCTGCTCAATGTTCCTAACCTGAGACTCCTATCGATACTGTCACTGATATTTTCAGACTGATAACCCACCTACTTATGTTCTTTCAAAGACTGTGGCTATTTTTGGACTATCATTGAGTTTTTGACCCTGAACATTGTTAATCCGCCTGCTATGTTCATGAAGAAAGGCAACCAAATAAGCCGGGTGACAAGAGTTATCTTCAACTTTGTGTTCCCCCTTCCTAGGAAGTCCTGTCCTCAAGCTGAGGAACAAAATCCAGCAACAAACTGCTTATCATTTAAAAGTTGTTTGGTCTCTGCATGGGGGTCATGCATACCTGATCCATGATGGCACTTTAATATAAAACTGGTGTATCTTTCAGTTTAGTCTGTCCCATTAACATCATCCAGTCTCCCTCTGCAGACTACAGTAATTCTGCAGTAATGATGTGCTATGATGGTTTTTGCTGCTGTCAATACGAGAAGGCAGCATAAGCAATCATTCTAGCTAATTCTTCTCCTCTATCCAGCTTTCCTTCCGTTATCAGGTGTTTTTTTTTTTTTTTTCCTTATATGTAATGATATCCTCCTGTGTGGTCTCACAGCTCTGGGTTATTGGATCCAATATCACCTCTAAAGTAATAAACGGGAGACAGTATTTGTGTGCATTTTATTCTTCGTCTTTATTTTTTCATTACTTGCAGAATGTATTAACAAGCTTCTTTTATCCGTACAGGCTCAAGTTTAATTACATTCTGTGAAACGTCACTCTCAGCCATAGAACTGAAAACGCAGCAAAGGATTCAATTTTTGATTAAGACCAAAGTTTGAATTTTCAGCTCCACTTTTTTTTTTATTAGCCAATATCTGGATTCTGAGTCATATCAGTGATGAGTGAAAGCTGAAATGCATTTTTCAATAACCTCAGATTCATATGGAAGGTTAAGCTCTTCAAATACAGGATGGTGCATATTTAGCAAGCAAAATATCACATTGGAATAAAATGTTAACCTTTTGATATTGAGGAGCTCCTTATGCAAGTCAAAGCAACTTTATTCCCCTCCTTTTGCTTCATGTGCATGCATGTTTCAGAGTGTGCAACTGTCAACCGCAACGTGCATCTTGACAAAAAACAATTCTAACAGGGTTCCACTTCACTTGCTTGGCAATATTTTCTTAATCGAAACACCAGATGCAAACAAAATTGCAGTTCATAAATACTGTATGAAGGCTGATATAAATACACAAATCTTTTTGATTGTCCGTCATGTAGCTGTCATGCAGCCGTTACAGGAAGCTCCTGTTTATTTCTGTTATATTCATTCTGGTCCAAGTACTGAGGTGCCAGCATTTTAAAATGTCTGCAGTGGCCTCAGATTGCAGAAAAACAGGCCCATAACTACTTCTCAGCAGGATTTGCGGTACAGGAGCCGGGCCAGCAGCCATATATGTGAGGTAATAAATCATTTTCCAATCACATGCAAGTCGCAATTAAAATGCTTTGTCTGACATAATTTTCCTATTGCCTTGCTAAACTGTTCTGGCTACTCTATATGGTAGCAGGCAGCCATTAAATTTCACAACTTAAATATTTATAATGGTGGACTAGCATGTGGATCATTTTGTTTGCTGTTGGGTACAGTTATAGTTTGAGTTCTGCAAGCCAAGTTTTTTTCACTTTAGTTCTAGAACACTTAGGCCAAACTACTATTGATCTGTGATCAAACTCACAAAATGATACCCCGGCCAATCACTCCCACCACCCCATGTTAGTTTTTGTACATGTATTATATGTTGACGGTATTACCTCTTTTGTGATGAACCATCTGAAATAAACTGGGCAGCATCTAAAAAGGTAGTTTACAAATATGATGTAATTAATAATATGTAAATAAAGTCTAATTAGCTTCCCTTCACCATACTGAACCAGAATTATTTTTCTTCATAGACATTTTCACATGTTTATGAAGCTGACAGTATGTGTCACAATATTAAAACAAAGCTCCAGCTATTTCCCCTTGATGATAAAGTCTTGTTAGGTCTGGAGCATGTGCCAGTTCTGCATACTGCTGCATCCACAACGCAAAAGAACTGCCTTAGATACTGCATAGCAACCACCCAAGCACAAAACCAGCCCATCCCAAACTCCCTAAAGTAACCCAGCATCATGTGGAGCATGGGCATCCCTTTGGTCTTCACTCGCTGCTGGCATCTTCAACATTGTGGCAGCAGCATGCTGGATTATGCCCAGAGAAATGCATCTCATGGTCAGAGGTACCTGTTGGTTCATCAAAGAGACTCAGTACTGAAGACAGAGTCATCGTTTTAGGTCATTGGCTAGTGTCAAGTGCCACAACCATATACTTAAGACAGAAAGTACCATGACCCTGTGTTCTACTGCAAAAATAGACATTACCAAAACATCTCTTCTCAGTGACCCAAGATCTTCTCAGATGTCTCCTGATCTCAAAGGCAGTGGACCCAGAGTGTCACTGGTGAGATATGTGAATGTTTCTACAAGTTCCACAGAAAGCCATTGAAAACCTGGATATTGGTCTCCATACAGGACAGTGTCAAACCCAGATAGTTTTATCAAATTTCAGGAAACAGTTTAGAAATCAGTCTGTTCATCCATGGCTGTGGTAAGCTCAACTCCTCCTATACAGTACACAATTTGTTTTTGATTTTGCAAGGGTCAAGTGCAGGAGGAATGGTATAAAGATGCAATCCGATTCACTGGGCATTGTAAAACAAACAGACAGGGTTGGTGAAATTATTGAACAATGCCATACCATTCCTACATGAGCCATAGTTTTGGAATGGAGTTTGCATTTGAGCTGCAGAAGATAAGCAAAGCATTTTTAGGTGCAATTCCATCAAGGTGCCAGATGGTAGCAATAAACATCCACCGAGAGACATTTTGTAGCCAGGTTTCCCTGTGTACATGCCCAATAGGAAGCAGTAAGTGTCTATGTCGCAGTTTACAATATAAAACGAAAGGCCCAAATTTTCCAGATGGTATAAATCTGTGCACAAAGAAATGCAAGTGCCATTCTGAGCCTACAACTGATGTGGTTTTCATTTTTGTGGCCAGTGCCCATGTTATAAGCAGTGAAAAGAACTGCACTCCATGCACCTAAGGGTTTGTTGGTCAGGTCTATTACTCTCATGAGAACTCAGAAAGCTTGCACCATAGTCCAGGAAAAGCCAGTCTGTAGTCCAGTGCCAAAGTGTTCTGGAAATTAGGGGCTGTAATATTCAGATGTGCATTGCATAAGCATACTCACGATGTACATTGTACCTGAAATGAAGACAACTCTTTAAAACAAAAAGGACACACTAATGGAAAAGCGCACAACTTCACCTCAGGGAGCTTTGGTGGCTGCTGTGATCTGAGTTGATTGTGCAGATCCATTATCTGGCCATAAAACCTATTACTTGAAGAATCTGCTTTATCAGTAGGCTCTGGACTTAAAAGGGATAATGGGAGACATTATTTCATGTTATGACAAAAACACACCAATGACAAATTAAGATCAAAACACACACACACAAAGCATGCTCCCCCCACCCTATTTTGTGCTCAGATTCCATGTCATGTATACAGCAAAAAATGACTTGGACATGCACAATACACAACTTCACCTCAGGGAGCTTTGGTGGCTGCTGTGATCTGAGTTGATGGTGCAGATCCATTATCTGGTCATAAAACCTCTTACTTGAAGAATCTGCTTTATCAGTAGGCTCTGGACTTAAAAGGGATAACAGAAGACATTATTTCATGTTATGACAAAAACACACCAATGACAAATTAAGATTAAAACACACACACACAAAAACATGCTCCACGCACCCTATTTTGTGCTCAGATTCCATGTCATGTAAACAGCAAAAAATGACTTGGACATACACAATACATTTTTTACAGCAAAAACTAAAAAGCATAATTATATTTGCTATGGTGGTGTTGTTCCACTTCAAATGTAAGCTCTAGTCATGGAAAGAGATCTGTAGTATATTTACATTTTTTGCACCACTTTGCTTCATGATTAATAGCTATATAAAATCTGATTATATTCAGAATTACTCTTGTACTTAATGCTGCTCAAGAACTGCAGAAAGAGAATGAGCCATAACACGCAGGATGTAAATGTGACCGTCACTGGTGATTTTATACATGAATGGAATGTGAACACTTTCTCTTCTACTATAACACACTGTATTTTACTGATTTAAGTGAGAGTGGAATAAGTGGTGAATGTGATCAGAGACAGAGGAATAAAAAATAAACTGCCGCTGTCACACCCGGTCACAACAGTCATTTTTTGAATACCGTAGCATTTTGAGCATTCACTCTGTGTGCACATTTACATGGATATGAATGAGCTTGATGTAATGAATGCATCCTTCCTCGTGGCATTAACCTTTTTTTTTTCCAGAATGAAATTAATGCATAACATCTGCAAAACCTTGTTCTCCTCTCACAACAAGCCAGCGTTTCAGAAAAAGGAGAAAGTGGTCAATTTAAACATCAACACACTAACATTTTCGAATGGTGACTAAAGATTCAGCTTCTGTGGTCACAGATGTTGGAGGGAAAAACAAGAAATAAAATATGTCAGTGATGATTAAGAAACAAGACAAAATTTGAGGTACAAGCCCCCTCCTGCCACAACCACCACAACTGACGATGAAAACAAATGGCAGTAGCCATTCTGAAGCTTACTTTTCTCTTTTCATGAATACTGATGTGAACTGCAATCCATTTGCAGCCACACGTTCGCTCAGTCTGCAATTTATGATTCAAGCTGTAACTACCTCATTTGATCCCGTCCTTGTTATGCTAATTTCTCCTCACAATGGCAGCAAATCAGTTTGATTTAACTGTGCAAACTCTGAGTAGGAGAGTACGTATGTGTATGTGTGTGTTTGTGTGGGTGGTGGTAGGAGGCATGCTTGCGTGTATTAGCGTGTACCTCATGTGGCGTACAGTTGTCAAAAAGAAGAAGAAAAAAGAGTGAGGTGTTTTTGTGGCAGCTCCAAATCTGCATTTTGATGTCATTAGCTTGTCATATCATGCTGCTTCAGTGGCACTCTAAACCTAGAATTCATTTTCAAGAACAGTACACGGAATATGGAATGAAGGACCCATAAAAGCTTCTGCAAGACTTAATGTAATCAGAAGTTATTATGGATAATATTAGTTTATTGGTCAACATTTTTGGAGAACTGACTTCTTATAAAAATCAGTAACTAATATGTATAACATGAAAATCTGACCGGTTTGAGGGGAATGTTGTGTGTGTTTGTCATGTCTATGTACAACTTCATTTTTAATTTCATAGCTATGCATTCCATATGGACACAACCTACAACTGTGGGAAACCTGTGTGTGAAGGTCACGTTGGTAGCTTGTGGTTTGATGATGTAATGCCATGGACTTGCACAAAAAAACAACCACAGAACATAATTTTTACTTCCAAAAAACATCCTGGCTGATGACACGGCATGCATGGCCATGTTAACAGCTTTTAACAATTAACAGTTTTTTGGACCACCTAGTTGTATGATAAGTTGCTCCTGTATACTGAATGAGGGCACTATGATTCACACTCTGGAGCAGAAGATGGCAGTAAGGCACCATAAAATATAAAAAGAAGCGCCTCTGAATGAACAAAAATGAGTAATTTTAATAAATCCTACTCTCAAACTGAAAGACCACATTCTTGAATAAAAAGATGGAATATAACTACTGCATTTTACTGCTTTAGTTGTACTTTGGCTTTGTGTGTTCTATAACTACATACTACTTGGCAGAATTGTTTGGATGGTGTGAGACAAGAAAAGCAATGGCAGGTTAGCTATGCTAAGCTAAGGCTGTCATCTGTTTTAAAATGTTTAATTACATTAAATAGAGCCGCTGAAGCAGTTTATGCTAGTTTACCCTCATACAAGAACATTAATTAGCCTGTTAGCTTCTGCTTGTGAACATGATGTTTGTTAGAAAATAATTCACTTTGCTTCTTGTTGCATGAAGCAGGAGCACCACATTTTAGCAATAAATGCAACTTATAGACCAGTGTGACATGTTTATGTATGTGTCATGATGCATTTTTGGACAGATGCAAACGTTAGAGTGTGATGTATGGGCCAGAAAATACAAAGCTGCATGGGGATATGGCTGCTTTCAAATGCAGCTGATCAGTTTGTTATAAAAATGCTTAAAGCACAAAAAATACCCACAAGTGCAGCTAATATTGTTCAACTAATTGCACAGTTAATGCTAGTAAAATTCAGCATTAGTTACAAAGCAGAAGAAAGTATAGTACTACTAGTTGTAGGATGGCAAACACCTGCACCTGACCAATGTAGTACGCAGACCCCAGTACTCTGAACGCATCATACCTTCACATGTTTTTTTTTTTTTTTTTTTTTTTTTGTTAAACCATCATGTTCTGATGAATGTGTCAAATCATTAATGTGCAGGTGAATCTCTACACTGTCTGCTGTAGTTTTTATTGTCTTCTCTCCTGAGAATGTAGTTGAAGGAAAACTAGAAAAGCAGAATCATCATTGGTATAAAAGTGATATTTCAGTTTGTGCCTACCTGAAAGCTGAACCTGTCTAACTGTTCTGCTGCAATATTGCCTCATGTTTTGTGAGGCAATGTGAACTGACAGTTTAGACATAGAAATGTTTTTATTTTGGTTTCACTGTAATGTCCAATTTAGCATAGGTTTTGTTCTCTAAAACGTACACATCCACATTACATTTTTATGGATGCACTTTGTGATTCAGGATCAAATGGTCTTATTTCGCAGCCCTACAATGTTTTGGTAATTTCTTGACCTGTATATTGGTCAAATCTGTACAGTCTGACCCCTTCATTTGGCGCCGTCAAAAGAGACAGTTGCTTTTGCATCAACCCTCTTTGGTTTGAATTATTCAGTGGCAGAGTTTTGATTCTGATAGTTGGGTTTGTTGGAGAGATGTGAACCAAATAAATCACTGGTTTGCCTAAAAAGTTAGAACTGTTTCAACTTCATCATAGTGTTGTTTGCATGTGGTGAGAACTGAACCAACAGGCCAAATAAATACTTGATCCAAGCGGATTCTGCACATTAACCTTCAACTCCTGCTCATAGACAACAACTTCCTGCTCACAGACATGCCTGAGACAAATTTAGTCAAATAACTCCAACTCTGACACTTGCAATAACACAAAAGCAAATTTCTTTTCACTTAGCAGTAGGTATACAGCAGGGGTGGCCAAGTTCGGTCCTCGAGAGCCATGTTCCTGACACTCTTAGTTGTCTCCCTGCTCCAACACACCTGAATCCAATGAAAGGCTCATTAAAAATCTGCTAAGGAGTCTTTCATTGGATTCAGGTGTGTTGGAGCAGGGAGACAACTAAGAGTGTCAGGAACATGGCTCTCGAGGACCGAACTTGGCCACCCCTGGTATACAGTATGGTTTAAAAACAAGAACAGAAAAAAAGTAAACCCACTGAAAGTAACCTTAGCTGTGATATTACTGAATACAGGAGACGTTGGGCCGATGTGAACTCTGTCCCAGGTGTGAACTGGACCCAGAGCCAACACTACTCCTAACCCAGGCAGACGTCTCATCACTATATTCCCAACCTAGTTCAAAAGGTTCTTGAAGTTGCTACTACAACGTAAACCCGGGAGCATAAATAGGTTGAGAGGGGAACTAGTATATATATATATATATATATATATATATATATATATATATATATATGAGGTCTGTCAATAAAGTATAGGTCCTTTTTATTTTTTTCAAAAACTATATGGATTTCATTCATATGTTTTTACGTCAGACATGCTTGAACCCTCGTGCACATGCGTGAGTTTTTCCACGCCTGTCGGTGACGTCATTCGCCTGTGAGCACTCCTTGTGGGAGGAGTCGTCCAGCCCCTCGTCGGAATTCCTTTGTCTGAGAAGTTGCTGAGAGACTGGCGCTTTGTTTGATCAAAATTTTTTCTAAACCTGTGAGACACATCGAAGTGGACACGGTTCGAAAAATTAAGTTGGTTTTCCGTGAAAATTTTAACGGCTGATGAGAGATTTTGAGGTGATACTGTCGCTTTAAGGACTTCCCACGGTGTGAGGCGTCGCGCAGCGCTCTCAGGCACCATCATCAGCCTGTTTCAAGCTGCAAACCTCCACATTTCAGGCTCTATTGATCCAGGACGTCGTGAGAGAACAGAGAAGTTTCAGAAGAAGTCGGTTTCAGCATTTTATCCGGATATTCCACTGTTAAAGGAGATTTTTTTAATGAAAGACGTGCGAACGGATTGCAGCGTCGGCTCGCAGCCGCCGCGACGCTCCTGTTAAAGATTTTATATATATATATATATTTTTATCACTGTTAAACATTTGTACCTTTGTCTTTGTTCTGTTATTGTGCTGTTATGCACCTGTCTTAAAAGTAACCCTGGGAATGTACTTGTTATTCAACTTTGTTTTAGCATGCTGGGGTCAGTCTGAACTGGGAGTAAAGAACTGGAGGTTGTTTTGACCGTTGTGAATTTATGGCCTTGTATATGTGATGCTTAGTATAAAGAACAGGACACTCCAGGCAGATGCAGAACAGATGATAAGTGCAACAGACGAACGGGATGTGCTGACCTCCATTGATAAGATTAAAGAAACTGTTTTTCCACGCAGATGCACTTATTGACGTATGTGTTTATGTTACGGGAAGAAACTTGTCTTGCGTTGTCCCCCCCACCCTTAGGACAAGTTTTATGATGTGGTTAGGGCTTCTCCAATAAAAGAGCAGGAGCGCAGGCCAGACTTTAGTGTAGCTTTGGTGTACAGCCTGACTGCACTCCTCGCGAGCTAAAATTGACATTCTGTCTCACTGGTGTTTCTTGACTCTGTTTGTCTTATCAAGGTTTTAAGAATGTTTGGAGGCGAAAATACCCAACATTGACTGGGGGCTACGTCCGGGATCTCAACAATACCGGAGGTGTCCGGCGGGGGTCGCCAAGTCCAGACGTAAATCCTTGGCCAAGGTCCGATCGATTGATCGTGTCTGCAATTGTCGACCGCCGGTGGCATCGTCTGGTTGACGAGATTTTCCCGAAGAAGACAGACAGGAAGTCGAGTCAGTGAGTAGAATTTCTTTGTAACAGTACTGAGTGAGTGGTGATCAGATCACATAAACAGTTAAATTCCGCAAGCGATGATACAGAATCGTCTGTTAATGAAACACAGTTAAACTCTGTAAGGAGGTCGGACTCCTCTACGATGGCGAGGAATGCACGTAGTTAAATTCCGAAGGAGGGTGCGGACTCCTCTGTTTATATACGCGTACCGGTAGGGAATAAAAGTGTGATCACATAAACAGTTAAACTCCGTAAACGATGGCGTGGAATCGTCTGTTAATGTAAAGCAGTTAAACTCCGCGAGGAGGGCGGACTCCTCTACGGTTGCGAGGGACGCAGGTAGTGAAATTCCGGAAGGAGGGTACGGACTCCTCTGTTTTAAATACGAAGTAATACCGGTTTTGAGAATAAAAGTGTGAGAGTGTAATACTTTGGACAACGTAAGTGGCAACCGTGTGTGTGGAAGCAGAGGCAAGTGATTCCGCTTCCTACGGGGAGGTGAAAGGAATCAACCACACGACGGCAAATTAATTGTCACGTCCAAAGAAAGTGAAAACTTCAGATTTAGAACACCCTAGGTGTGCCCCCGTCTGAAGTCCAAATTATAACAAGGGATAATAAAAATGGGGGGTAAGACGTCTAAAAATAAGGGAAATTTATCAACTGACGACTGGAAATTTATGGAAGCAAAAAATCCAAAAGCAACTAAGAAATTGGAGACCTGGATAAATAAACATGACTTTGACGGACGACTGAACCTGACTAGTATTCAGAAGTTGAAGGAAAGGTTAGAAGAGGAACATAAAGGTGATAAGAAAAAGAAGCAGAAAATAGGGGCAGATTTAGTGGCGTTTTGGGAGGAGGAAGCAGAGAACAGACAGAAGGGAGCAGAGAAGCGACGATTAGAGAAAGCAAGGAAAAAGAAAGGCGTAGGTAAGGCAGAAGAAGATGTGATAATTCAGCACAGAGAACCAGAACAACCTCAACAACCACCGTCGGCTGGATCGTCGGTAACAACACAGTTATATCCTCCTCTACCAAAGGATGGTGACGTACCGCCACCACAGTATGATTTGGCAGTAAAACCTAAGGTAAAAAGTGAAAAACAAGAAAAGCCACAAACACGCAGTCAAGCAAAAGTGCCTACAGCTCCTCCCATGGAGGAACACAGTGACCAGGACGGTGCCTATCCTATGATAGAAGTACCAAATCCTCGTGCAGGCACAGCAGGAGTAATAGAGGATTTGTTAACAGCAGGAGTAATAGTGCCATGCCCAGATTCACCATGTAACACACCCATATTTCCTGTAAAAAAGGCTCCGCCCTCAGTGGGGTGGAGAATGATTCAAGATCTGCAGGCAGTAAATGCTGCTGTGATTAAAAGAGCACCATGCGTTCCAGATCCACACACCTTGTTAAATTCGCTGAGACCAAATTCTAATAGTTTCTCAGTAATTGACATAAGTAATGCATTTTTCTCTGTGCCAGTACACCCAGATAGTCAATTCTGGTTTGCTTTTACCTTTAAAGGACAACGATATACATTTACCAGATTACCGCAGGGTTACGCAGAGAGTCCAACTATTTATTCTCAAGTCATGTCAGCATGTTTAGCCAATTTCGTTCCACCGGCAGATAGCCAACTATTAGTGTATGTTGATGACATTTTGATTGCCTCTGACACACGAGAAAACTGCATAACTGACACAGTAGCATTATTATGTTTCTTATTTAATAATGGCCACAAAGTGAGTAAAAACAAAGTTCAGTTGTGTAGGGATAAAGTAAAATATTTAGGACATGAATTATCAGCCACAGGGCGCACGATCCTGTCTGACAGGAAGGAAGCGATTTTATATGCTCCGAAACCACAAACTAAAAGACAGATGATGTCATTTCTTGGACTGACTAATTACTGCAGGGCATGGATTCCCTGCTATGCAGAATTGACTAGTCCACTTTCTGATTTGATGTACAAAGATGATATTTCAATGTCAACCGTGTTGGAATGGAACAAAGAAGCTGAGGAAGCTTTTGTAAAAGTAAAACAAACGTTAGTGTCATCTACAGTTTTGACACTACCAGATTATAGTAAACCATTTACTCAAACAGTGGATTGTAAAAATAATTTCATGACAAGTGTCTTAGTACAGTCACATGGTACAAAATTACGACCAGTGGCTTACTATTCTTCCAAATTGGATACAGTAGCAAGTGCATTGCCTCACTGCGTGCGAGCTGTAATTGCAGCCTCTATGGCTGTTCAAAGTAGCAGTAATGTTGTTCTATTCCATCAGCTGACATTGAAAGTTCCACATGCAGTCTCTGCACTCCTGTTGCAGACAAACATGAGCTTTTTGTCCCCAGCAAGACATCTTTCGTGCATGTCCTTGCTATTATCACAACCACACCTTACGGTAGAGCGCTGTACAACATTGAATCCATCCACATTGATACCTTTACCTGAGGATGGTGAGCCGCACAATTGTCTTGATGTAGCAACAGTCTGTATGAAAGCACGCCCAGACCTCCAGGACACACCCATCCCAAACAGTACAATTGTGTATGTGGATGGTTCTTCCACTAAAAATGCTTATGGACAAACACAATCTGGATATGCTGTTGTCACAAATTCAGAAGTATTGGATTCTGCTTCATTGCCATCGTCATTTTCAGCACAAGCAGCTGAATTAGTTGCTTTAACTGCAGCTTGCTATCTGTTTAAAGGTACGGCTGTAACAATTTATACAGACAGCCAGTACGCTTTCAGCACAGTGCATGTGTTTGCAAAACTGTGGGAAGAGCGTGGAATGGTGACATCATCTGGAAAGCCGGTGACTCATGCCACTCTCCTAACTGCACTACTGAAAGCTGTGAAATTGCCTAAACAAATTGCTATATGCAAATGTGCGGCTCACACCAAAGGCTCTGATATAGTTTCACAAGGAAATGATTTTGCTGACAGAGCTGCGAAGGCGGCAGCAGCAGCAGCTTCTTCTATTTTTGTTGTACAGGAAACCACTCCAGATTTGCACTTAGGTCACATACTGCTTGCTGAGATGCAACAGCAGGCACCTGAGAAAGAAAGGCAGATGTGGTTACACAAAGGAGCTACATTCGCAAATGATTTGTACTTATGACCACAAAAGAAACCCATATTGCCAAAAAATATGTTTAAATGGGCAGCTATTATGAGCCATGGCGTGACGCATGTCTCATCAGGGGGTATTGTCGCGGCTCGTCTTTTTGGTCTTCTCAGGATGTCGTCTTTTAGATAACACAAACTAATTGCAAGTGATATGCTAGAAAGAGGACACAACACTTTAGAATAATTCAGCCTTAAGCAAGATAAAATGCACAGAGTTTTTAAGTTTATTTAAGCCTTCGACACAAAGCTTAGACAAACTGAGTCCTCTAGAGAGACTGAATATGACAACCGCGCTCGTCTATTTATTGGAGACCCGCGGGCATCGCTCCTCCTTCGACTTTTTTTATTTATTTCATTCCCAAGACATGGTTTTCTATTGGAAGCGTCCTCTAGTGAACCCTAAGCAGGTGTTAGGCCATTATTTCAATGTGACAAACGCTCCCATTAAAACATGAAGGATTTACAACTGATTTTTTTAAAAGACCTTCAGCCACAGGTGCAGCTGGCCTGAGGCCCCCTCCGCACGTGGCCTCAGCCACACGTGCAGCTGGCCTGAGGCCCCTGCACGCGGCCTGCGGGAAAGCACCTAAAAGGCCTTGGAAAGCCCCTGACAGACTAAATGACTAATAGAGCCCTTTTTTGGGGTTGAACACCTGCTAGTTCAACCAGAGGACATACAGTTCGGATCAGGACACTTGATAGTTCATCACAGTTCAAATATGGACCTAAAAATTCTTCTACAGTCCCTCCTCTGGGACTCGAAAGAGTCCCATTACATCAACTATACTCTTGGGTTGTTTACTGACAAGACATCCTCATTTGTGCATTGCAATAAAAAAGAAAAACACAGCACTCGACTTACTGATAACTCTGGTGCGGATATGAATATCAGTGATACTTCACACGGTAAATATATTGCAGTGCAGGTGAACCTACATACTAAGGCACAAGGTGAGCAATTAGCTGGATTATATCAACACAAGGTGACATTCAAACATTGAGTTTTGGTGTAATTCAAGGCACTTAAAATGGCCACATAAAACAAGTTACATCAACCTCTTAATCATGGCAAAGTAAAGGCTTCACATTGACATCAGTGCAACCAATCATCTTCTGGCATCTATTGACTCACTCAACCAGAGGCTCCAACCCATTATACTTGGTTCTACATATTATTTTGTTAAAGCGTCACACATTTATTATTTAAATGCATCAAATAACCCCTATGTTACCACTATTTAGTCAACCAATCAAGTAACTATTCTAAGGTTAGCGCAGCTATGTCTAGTTAAATGATAAACACAATAAATGGTTTCCCTTCATGTCCGTCCTTAAGTCATTTGCCTTAGTCAATCGTATAATGGTTTTCATTATAGGCCATTTCTCAACATTCTCCACTTTGTTTTTCTTCTTTTTCAGCTTGTTTTCTAATGCCCGTTTTGGCCAGACACCAAATTTAGGCAATGCATGTCTCTTGAGGCATGCTATAATTTAAGAAAAAAGGGGTCCCTATGGTGCATCTTTACTACTAAATCTACAAACACGCCGTGTAAGGGTTCCCTTTTTATAACTTTGCAATGTGATATCTATGTGTATGCATTTAGCTTTATCTGTGTTACGCAGATGATGGTAAGGACAGACATTTACCCAACCTTCGTTACTAACATATATCCTTCTTTGTTTTATTTACACTCAGATTTCTGAAACCAGTCCGCAATTCAAACTCAAGAACCAAGATCATAGTCCGTGTTCAGTGCCATTACGTCAGTCCGCGCTCCTCAGCATTTACTCAGCATCTGAAGTTTTGGGAGAAGTTGGGGAACATGGGGAGGTTGGCCTTTCAGGGGTAGTGGGGGAAGGATCAGGAATTCTGGCTTTCAGACAGTCGTGCAGTTCTCTGATGGATCTTTCCAGCTCCTTGTGCTGCTTGGCCAGGTTGTACAGGGCCCCCAGAGAATTCTTGCCCACATTCAGGGTGGTGGTGGCCAGCCCTAGCTGTTCCCTTTCTATATGCTCCATCATGCAGGCTAGCATGTCCATACTAGACTGAAGACCACACAGTTGAGTATGGAGGCCCTCCTGAGCACAAGAGATGTTGGCATTGTCACGGTGTATCCTGAACAGGTATGCAGCTGTCTGACTTAGTTGTGGCATGATTTCCTCAAATAGCTCATGGGGAATGTGATTTGTGAGGGGCAGGAGCTGCTCCAAGGTTTTTGGAACAGACTCTTGTGGAAGACGAAGCTCTCGAACCAAGATTGCCATGTCCTGTGGGGTGACCATGACCAGATTAAGGTTGTGCAGTCCAGGGGACAGGAAGTACAAGGGGGAAGGCATTTCGTGTGTGGGGGGAGTATTGTTGATGTCGCACAGGCAAGTGGGTGGGACACTCTGGGCATTTAGCAGCCTGTACAAAGCTCCCCTCTGTCCTGGTGGGTGAGTTTGGCTAAGGTCTACCCCTGCTGATCCTCCTCCAGAGGTACTGGGCTGATCAGAATATCTCTCCTGCCTTGGGGGTGGAAAGCTGGGGACAGGTCCTAGCAGCGAATTGGGTCTAGGATGCACTCGGGCGGTTGCTGCATATGGCCGACCTTGGCTGCCTCCCCTGGAGGGTATCGTTGCCACTGGCACATGTGACTGTCTCCATGGCATCTGCGGAAGGGGTGTGTTCCTGAGTCCAAAGGGTCCTTCAGGTGATGGTGGAGTCCTCGGGCCGACTCTTGCTGCAGGCAGATTCTGTGAAGCTGTCATCGCTAGGTGCTGGAACGATGAAGATCCTTCTGTTGCCAACTGGTTTAGCTGCTGGATGGATGGCGGCTGTGGCGACCAATCATGTCTCGACCATCCCTCCTGTATATCCTCTTCTCCAAACAGTTCTGAGAGTCCAATCAGACTTGATAGAGGCAGATCAGGCATAGGTCCCTGATCAGGGGAGTCTGGTCTCTCAGCCATACTCCTGTGTCCTAGTAATATACATATACGTTCATTATTACAGCTCCATGTCATTCTTTCAGATATTGTCTATCCTATCCCTCATTTTTGTGGGTGCATGAGTGTGAATGTAAATGTGCGTGCATGTCTTCTTCCTCGTCTACAATATCACCAAGCACGGTCCATCCCAGTCCTCCCTATCTGGGGTGTACGCCACAATATTAGGGAGCTGGGGGCTGTCGGGGAGGATAATTGGTATTTCATCCATTTCCATATATTCTGGTTCTCTGTCTGTTTCGTTTGTGCTTTCTTCTAGGGCTCGGATGGCTAACAGTGGGAGCTGTCCTACTGTGGATGAAAGCAATTTATTGACCAGAAATTTTATCAAGGGAATACCACAACATATTACCAGCAAGACCGCCACCCCTGTTAGTGCCAAGATTACACCTATCTGGTATAACCAGTCTTTCCATGATATCCACCCTCTCCTTAGAGTCCCAAACAGTGAAAACAGTGGGCCAATATTCATTCCATTCCCTACAATGTATCCAGAATCGTCAGTTTCATTTCTCCCTCCTATGGAGTTACTTAACAGTTCCTGTTGCATCTCTTCAAGTGTGATTAAGAGCTCTGTCAAATTTCCGTCTTCCCCTGTACGCATGGGAATAGCTGTGCAACATTCGGTGGCTTTGATCATAATACAAACTCCTTGTTCATCAGCCATCATCATCTCGATAGCTAATCTATTTTGCATTGTCATTAGCGAGGTGGCGTGCAGTTGTTCGGTTAAGGCTCCTACTGCTGCCAATGTCCAGTTCAGGTATCTTTGCTGATTATACCACAAGTAATTAATCCACTGCACCTCCTGGAACCTAGAACGGATTTTTGGAGTAACCCCAAACAGAGCCAATGCCCATCCCCATTTATCCGCATCTTCATCTGCTTTAACTCTGCTACTGTCTATGGCTTCTAACTGTCGGGGTATCCCTTCTGGTATCCCGTTTCTTACTGTGATGTTGTAGTCTGTTTTAAACGTCATTATTCCTCTTTTCTTACAAAGTTTCTGTGGCATGGGTTGTATTGAATTTGGCATTTCAATTACTGTTATTGCTCCTGTGAGCATCACAGGAGCACAAAGGCCTTTCCAATTCGGGGACAGCGATGACAGGAGTTTCCTTCTTTGTCCGCATATCCAAAAGATGTCAGCTAAGGGTACCGTTCCCTTAGCTAAATTTGGAGTAGATACCCATGAAGCATGGGTGAGATTCAGTCCAATTACAGACCCCCCTGTGGCCGGTACTATTTGTTCACACTGTATGCCTGCTGCTGGCAGGGTGTGACAGACGGTAATGTTCCATGCTGTTTTGGCCGGTTTGTATTCTTGCTGCTTTTGCATACACTGTATGTGGTGTTTTGGCTGGGTCGTCCCTACCTGCCAATCGCTTATGTATTGTGCTACTAAGCCTTTAGCTATACAGAATGGGTGTATCATCCCTTTCTCTATTTTAATCATAGGTGGAACGGTTCCTTCTGTACTTAGGGGCACTGGACAAAGTTTACTGTCGGCAGCATATTTTTCATCACCTACTGCCATTTTCATAACACATTGTGTATAGCATTCTGCTTGGTCTGGGTTATGTTGGGGGCTCCTATAACAGTTGTTGATATCAGGTAGGGGTTTAGCCTGAGGTATCACACCTTTCCGGTGACAGGCTATGCAAGGCTTTTCACTGATCTGCCTAGCCGAAAATTTCAACCATTGGTAAAATAAATTGGTCTTCAACCCTTGTGTGCGGGCTAGGTCTGTACTGGGATCCCATCTCCCTAAGTGACTGCTTGTTTCTAGGCTTCTAATTGTCCTCTTTTTCCTTGGTTTGATTTTTACCCATTTTGTGGCTTCATGTACTGTAACAGTTACGTCTTGCTTGGTTTCCCTGCATCCTCTTTTATCACAAATTACCTCTATGTTGAGTGTTCCCTCCTCTTCACATTTGATGCTAATGGCTTCGCCTAATATGTAATCCCCCAGCTTTCCCTGTATTCCTATGTTCTTGTAGGCTTTTGATTTAATGTATACCAAATTATATGTTTTTCCTGTGTTTAGAATGCCTTGTTTAGCTGCTATTGCGGCCATGGCCACGGCACAGTCCGTTGTATGTTTTGGATGTCTATTTTCTCCCATACTGACCACCAGTAGTATTGTCAATCCCTTGAATAATTCCTTAATCATTGCTCTGATGACTGTTGAGATGTGCTACTAGATGTGCTACTAAGTGAGCCGTCACTAGATGAGCTGTCACTAGGGATGTGTGGTGTATCTGTGCTTTGTCTGGGTTGTACTTCCTGCGGTTCTTCTGTCGGTAAATCTACTGAGTTGCTGTCCGAGTCTGATGTCTCCTGTGGCCTGTCTATCCGTCGGTCTGTATTTCTGTCTGTCTGTTGGCCTGCGTCTCCAGTTGTCTCTGAGTCTGCATCTGAGTCTGTCGCTGCTCTATCTGGCAGGGATCCACTACTCTCTGAAGCTGTGCGTCGTCTTTGTTCAATCAGTCTCTGTGAGCGCCTTGGCCAGTGTTCGCCTGGCTGCAGGGAGGCGTGGCCTTCCCTCGGTGCTTCTTCTGGCTGCAGGGAGGCGTGGCCGTCCCTCGGTGCTGCTGTAGGGTCTCTGGCTTCTCCTGCTTCCCCCCTTGGCCCGGCGGCTCTGCCAAGACGAGCTTGCCGAGGCCGCAGGGGCGCTGGGCCACCAACCCTACAGCAGTGGTTTAAATGAAACCAAGTGTCCTTACCGTCTACTTTGACTGCTGTACGTGAGGCAAGAATAACTTTGAAAGGACCTTCTCGGCGGGGCCTGTCCCACTTCTTTTTGAACACCTTGACGTAAACCAGATCACCAGGCTGGATGCTCTGATTTTCAAGTGGAATCTCTGCTTCTCTGTCTTCTGTAGCACCTTTGACCTGCAAAAAGATAGTTTTGTGTATTTGGGTTAACTGTCTCAGATAATTATGCCATTCGTCTTGTAGCTGCTCCAGCGATGGTCCTTCGTAGGGTCCTCTCAGGTATGGAATAGGCATCGGCCGACCTGTAAGAGCTTCAAATGGTGTCAAATGGGTTAGTCGGTTAGTTTGTGAGCGCATTGACAATAAAGCAAGCGGCAACGCATCCAGCCAGGTTAGTTTGCCATTGCTGTCTGCTATGATTTTTGCTAGTTTGTTCTTTAAAATGCCATTAGCCCGTTCCACCGCCCCATTTGATTGGGGGTGATAAACACACCCAAACTTCTGTTTGATACCCAATTGTTTGAATGTTTCTTGTGTAACCTTGGCTACAAAAGCCCTACCGTTGTCAGATGAGATAGTATCTGGAATGCCAAATCTTGGAAAGACATCTCGGCACAAGAATTTGGCTACCGTTTTATGGTCTTGATTTGCAGAGGCTACTGCCTCAATCCATCGGCTGAATCTGCATATCACTACCAAAACATATCTCATTCATTTAACTCTATTTTCAGCTCCCATGTCTATGAAATCCATCATAAGATGTCTGAATGGCCCATCAGGGACCGGAATGTGGGCTAAAGGGGCTGTGAATGATTTCCGGACATTGTACTGTGCACATACCTCACACTCATTCAACAAACGGTCCACTGTTGCTGCCATATATGGTGACCACCAGACAGCTTTTAGTTTGTTCATAATTTGGACTCGCGAACAATGATCAGGTCCGTGGGCCCAAATGATTGCATGTCGTAATAAATTGGTGGGTAACACAAAATGTCCATGACTACTGCGCCACAGCTTGTCCGCTGGCCCCTTACTGCGTGTCTCAATAGCGCCTCGTTTAACCCACATTCGTTTTTCTTCTCCACTGGCCCTACTTTGAGCCACTATCAGTGCGTCAAGTGAAACCAGTGGGGCACAATCTTGGATGGTTAGCAGGGGAAACATATTTTCTCCTTGTGCTCCTTTGCGAGCTGCGTCATCTGCTAAGTTGTTACCGTGAGCTATGATGTTATTATTCTTTTGATGACCTGCACATTTAATGATGGCTACCTCAGACGGTAATTGGAGAGCTTGTAACAGTTGGGAAATCTCTTCTCCATGAGTGACAGGGGTGCCATCTGCTCTCAGGAATCCCCTTTGTTTCCAAATGTTTGCATGTACATGACATACGCCATAAGCGTAGGCTGAGTCTGTGTAGATATTAACACGTTGATCTTTAGCTATCTGGCAAGCCATAGTTAAGGCTTTGATTTCTGCCAGTTGGGCTGAACAAGGCTGATCAATTCCTTGGGACTCCAGTAATTCAAAGGTTTCGCCATCCGTGTTTAGTTTAACTATCCCCATACCCGCATGCAATCCCGCGGCATCCCGAAAGCATGAGCCATCCGCGAACAGGGTTAGATCTGCATCTATGGCGTGATTATACAAATGTTCTCTGGCTCTCAAAAATTTCTCTGTCTCTGCCACACAGTTATGTGGAGTACCATCTAACGGTGTGGTCAATTTGGTGGCGGGATTCACCGTGTGACAATGTTGTATTGTTATTTCTGGAGCGGACAACACAACTTCATATCCAGTGCGTCTAGCTTGTGTTAAGACAAAACGTTGACTGGTTAGCAGGGCATGTAACTGATGCGACGTGTACAACGTTACTGCATGTCCCATGATTATGGATGATGCTTTTTGAAATGCAAAAGCAGCTGCTGCTAGACCCTGATAGCATGGTGGCAATCCTGTTTCAATGTTGTCAAGCTTTGTACTATAATAGGCCAATGGTTGTTTTCCTTCATTTGTTTCCTGCATTAGTACAGCACAAGCATATCCAGTTTTTTCAGTAACATACAAATGGAAAGGTTTCCCATAATCTGGGTTACCTAACGCGGGAGCAGATTGCATGTCTGTTTTTAGGGCCTCAAAAGCTCCCGTTGCCTGATCTGTCCAGACGAGGAGAGCTGCATTGCTTGTTTGCCCCACTGCTCTAATCATGGCACGCAAAGGTGCAGTTTTTATAGCATAATCACAAATCCACGGCCGACTGTACCCTGCCATCCCAAGGAATGAAAGCATCTGTCCCACTGTTTGGGGTTTGGGAGCCTTGATTATAGCCTCCACTTGGCTTGGGGCTATACATCGCGTGGTCCCACACAACTGTCTTCCCAAGTATTCTACTTGTTGTTTGCAGAACTGCAATTTGTCCTTACTTACTTTATGACCTCCATCTGCCAATGCATGCAATACAATTAATGAATCTTTTTCACACTGTTCTTGAGTCTCTGATGCAATAAGGAGATCATCCATATATTGCACCAATGTACTGGGTATATCAAGGTGTTGTAAATCTTCAGCCAGGACTTTGTTAAAGATGGCTGGGGACAGGTTCAGTCCCTGAGGTAGCCGTGTATACGTTAGCTGTTGTCCCAGAAATGTGAATGCAAACAAATGTTGTGAGTCTGGGTGCACAGGCACACTGAAATAGGCTGAACACAGATCGATTACTGTGTACCATTTTGCTCCAGCAGGGATGCTTGATAGTATAGTATGCGGATCAGGTACTATAGGTGCATCCATTTCTATTATTGCATTGATAGGACGCAGATCATGTACCAGCCGATACTCTTTGGTATTGTTTTTAGGGATAGGATAGATAGGAGTATTGCATGGGCTTGCAGTTTTTATTAAAACTCCAGCTGCCATTAGTCCCTTAATTACTGGTTTTATGCCTTCAATAGCCTGAGGTTTTAATGGATACTGCCTTTGGTGAGGCAGTTTTGCTCCCGGTTTTACTTTTATTTTTACTGGTAAGGCTGTTTTTACTAGTCCTACATCCGTTTTGCTTTTGGACCACACCACTGGTGGTATTTGCTCTAACAATTTCTCTTGTTGGGCCGATAACACCATCTGTCCCTCTGATCTAGGATTGAGCTCCACTTTTTGAGCTATAGCCTCATCATTTACTTTTAAATTAATTCGTATAAACTGCTGGTCTTTTGACAGATGTACTTGTGGACTTTCCATGTTTTGCCATTCTTCAACTTCTGAGGCTGTCTTTACCATTGGACCTAGGTCATGGGATTCGTACTTTTCTGAGACTAAAAGGGTCACATGAGGCATGGCATTCGGCACTTGATACCATTGTTGTTCAGCTGAAGTTAGCTTGACAGAAGCTGCGGCCCCTTGGGGGCCTAAATAAATTTCTGTGGTGGTTATGTGAAACAGCCGTTGATTCATCAATGCATCCCAGCAGCATGCATAGTCAGTTTGTTCTTGTTTGGCATCGAACATCAGGGTGACATGTAAAGGTAAACTAGGTGTATATACTGCTTCATAGTGTTGTTCTGCCCAGGGCTTCCATTTTTCCCATTCCAGTTGAAGATTTGAATTTTCTGGTTGTAACTTCAGCCAGTATACCATGGGTTGCACAGGTCGGACCTTGTTTTCCATGTCCATAAGCACCATAATGTTGGCGAGTGCTTCGTCAGGAAAGTGTATTTGCAGTCCTTGATGGGTACACACTATCTGGGTTTGTAGCTTACATAAAATGTCTCTTCCCAGCAAATTCACAGGTGTATTTTGTGAGTATAACAGGGGTGCTTCAATTGTTTTTCCTGCAATCGTTACAGGAAGTGGGCGTGTAAACGGTATTATTTGAGTCTTCCCAGAGAAGCCGATGGTCTTAATTACAGACCCAGAGAGGGGGAGATGAGCGCCCATTTTCCCTATGCAAGAGTATGTTGCCCCTGTATCCACCATGAACGGGAAATCTCTGTTTTGTATATTAACAGTGACGGTTGGCTCTTCCTTAGGTATCATCGAAATAGCCAATGCCACCGTTTCCCCCTCTGTCTTCTCTAGGCCTCCCTATTGCCAATAGGCAGAGGGTCCAACCCAAGGTCGGGCCGGACAATTTCTCATTCGATGTCCAGGTTGTCCACAGCTCCAACACTCATTAGAGGGTTGATCCCCTATTGGGGGTGTTGGTCCCATAGGCGGTCCCGCTTGACTGTTCCTGGGAGCTGAGTTTTGGAATCTACTTCCAAATGAAGGTTGGCGAGATCCTCTTCGCCACCCTCCTCTTTGACCTTGAAAGTTCCGTGACTCTCCTCTCCACCCATGACTGTAGGTGGGTCCATTTCTGGGTGTGCCAGTGCTATGGTAGTGATAGTGATGCTCCACTGGTGCTGAGACTTCTCCTGTAGGAGTGCTTCCTGCTGCTCCTTGGGGGCTCTGTGTGGCTGTTACCACAGGTGCCTGTATGGTGGCAGCAGTGTTTGCCGTAGGGCCTGTGCTTGCCGACTCAGAAGGAACAGGGGTCATCATTGGTGCCTGGGTCTTTGTTTTTTCTTTCTTGACTTTGGTTAGCTCTCCCAACTGCATCTGCACCAATTTTTTCGTCAGGGATTTTGCTGCATCTTCTTCTTTTTGTTTTTCTTTCTTGTAGATTTCAAGATGGTGACAAATATGCTCAGAGTATAAAGCCCAATTCATTTTCGATAGTCCCACGACTCCATCTAGGGCTTTCTGAACCTCATCTGGTAGAGCCTTTTTTACAGTTATTTTAAACAGGATTTCAGTTGCTGGAGAATGGTTCCATGCATTTCCTGTTTCCTCCGCCCATCTCTTCTGGAATCGGTGCAGGAACTTCTTTGGGCACTCTTCAGGTGTCCACTCCTCATCATCCAATTTAGAGGGATCCAAGACCTCAGGGTACTTTCTTCTCAGTCCTTCCCACATGGAGTTTCTATAGCGATTAAAGGGGACTTCATCATGTTGATTAGTGCCCATCATTTGTGTTAGTCCAACCTTTCCTGCTAATTCTTCAGTGTCATGTTTTCCCATGACATGCATTAGCAAGGCTTTTATGTCACCTAAAGACAAGGTTACCCCTGCAGTGCCTTCTTCTAAGGCAGTTATCCATCTCCCAGCTCCTTGGGTGATGTCTGGCAGTCTGTTGGCCAGCCCCACCATGTCTGTCCAGCTCCATGGGGTATACACATGATGACCATTTCTAACCACCAATGGGCATATGAGGTCTTCGTCCTCCTCTTCTTCTGTGCGGGCTCCATACTGTCTTCCAGATCGAGTGCGACTGACTGGTTCCAGGCAGTCCATCCAGTCGGTTATATTCTGTTCTAAAGCCGCTATGTCTTTGGCTACACATTGTTGTCTTTGCCTGAGTCGGGCCTCTTTTGCACTCTCAATGATGATCTCACCAGAAATTTTTCGGGTGGGTGGCTGTATAATGTGATTCCCTTGATTGGGCGTCGACTGTTGTAATATTCTTCTTTCCTCGGTGTCCCTATGTCTTTGTATTCTTTCCTTCGCTAGCCGAAGTTGCTCAGCTAGTTCTTCATTATCTCTTCTGGCCAGATCCAGTGTGTCACAGAAGCTCTTGTGCCACTCTTCGGAGCCTCTATAGCCTGTGAAGGTCCAGTCGGCTGACTTATGGTGGGAGGGGACGGTTTTCAGTGGACCTCGATGTGCAGGCGGAGCCTTCAGGTCTCTCTCTTTATCCTCGTCTGCCTCCGTGTCACTGTTATTTGTGGCCCCCCCTGCTGGTCGTGGTGAGCGACCACTTACTTTCGGACTTGGAGACCTTGTATGATCCATTTGACAGACTGAGGACCTGTCTCCTTGTGGCTCTCGAGCTTTTAGTGTCAGTGTGAATTTGCCCTCCACATCCATGCCTTGGTCCTCTTCACGAGTTTCTAATACAAATTGTCCAGCTGTCTTTCCCATATCATGACGTTTATATGGGGGTGGCTCTGATTCCCAGCTCGGTGCACTGGCTTTAGTCTCTTTGGATCTTTCCTCTGTCATTTTTTCTCTTTTCTGCTGTAGCCTCTGTGCTTCCTGCTTGAACAAGGCCAAAACTTCTTTTTCTTCAGTGCGTTTTTTGTTGTTTTTTACGTTCTTCTGCTGATCTTTAATTTCTTTTTTCTGTATTTCTACCGCAACTGCTTCACACATCACCGGATCAAATGATCCCACCAAAGGCCATTGCCTGCCCCCATGTGACCTTTTGTGCCACTTTCTCATACATTGGTTGGCCTTAGTGCGTTTTCCTGGATATTTTCTTAGTACTAAGTCTAGCGGGGTACTTTCCCGACCTTGACCTTGAGAGTTACCCATGTAACCCTGACAAACGCTATGTGAGGTGTTTCTATGGTGTTCTGGTAGTCCCTCAGGGGCTGTCCTGATCCAGACCAATAACTTGCTGGCTGTAACACCTGTTTTGTATTTTAAACCCTTAAAAGGATTAAATTTCCAACTGCTATGCCCGTCTTCTTTTTCTTTAACTAAATATGAAAATTTACCTGTTTCCCACCGAACCTTCCTTGGGACCACAGTCAGAGTCAACCTAGGAAACAGTTCTTCACCTGGATCGGTTGGTAGTGTTACTAAATGATTTAATGGTATGCTAAGTTCTTTATTAGGGTCAGCACAAAGCAGCTCCAGCCACGGGGTTAAACCCTGATGCCACAGACGTCTTATCAGCAGCTCCCAATTAATTAGAGGGAATTGTTCTTTCTTTTGCTTCAGATTGATTACCTTAGTAATCTGCCATAATTTCTGATTGATCTCTTGTTCATCCTGCCAATGTTCTGCTCCTACCCTGTCAAAATAGGTCCTTTCCAGCCAAAAATGTGTCCTGATTCCCTGGGTTTCGATGTCTCCGTCAGTCAAGTAATGTTCTGGGAGTATTATTTCATCATCACTTAAGTCTCCCATCAAAGACTGTCCCAAGCATTGATCAGTCTGTCAGCTTTTTCACTATAATCTAAGCTTTAACTCTTTTGATTTATAACCAACTTTATTTATTTAATCCTCTTACAACCCTAACACCTCCTAATGTCTTTGCTCCCGACTTTCTATTTCCCTTCTAATTTTTATTTTATTTTATTTTTTTTTTACTTTCTGCTTCTCGTCTTTTTCTGCTATGTTTGTTTATTAGTTTTCTCTCTTTGAAATAATATCTACCTTCTCTGTATTTACATAGCACTCTTCTCCTGTCTTTTTCTTCACTGCCTCTGTTTCACACTTTCCTCTCTGCCTGTCATGCACCTCCCAAGTCCTCCTGTTGGGTCTAAATACCTCCCCCTCGTACTCTTTCACATTAATCTTGTATGTCAGCCAGCCTGCAAGTTCTCACAGCTTTACACAGATTACTCTCCACTCTCCCACACACCAATCTTCAAAAGCTTTATACACAAAAATTATTAAAAACAACTTTCTATATATCTCTATCTAGACTTCTGCCACTTTTCACTCCGCAGCTTTAAACAACCTTTTTATTCACTTAACACCAATGTCTGTTTAAGCATGTATCTCTTCTTCACGTTAGACAGCTTCTCCGGCGCTGTCAGCAACTTCATATATTACTTTTTTTACAAACCCTCTTTGAGCGTACAATATTTCATTTACTTCTACGCCTTACCGTGCCTCGCGTGCGTATCCTGTGCTTAATATATTATTTTTCACCAGCTCCTTTCTGAGCATACAATATTTCATTTACTTCTACGCCTTACCGCGCCTCGCATGCGTATCCTGTGCTTACTATATCATTTTCACAAGCTCCTTTCTGAGCATACAATATTTCATATATTTCTACGCCTTACCACGCCTCGCGTGCGTATCCTGTGCCTACTATATTATTTTCACAAGCTCCTTTCTGAGCATACAATATTTCATTTATTTCTACGCCTTACTGCGCCTTGCGTGCGTATCCTGTGCCTTTCTGCACTTTCTTCTACCTTTTTTTTCACTTACTGAGCTCCTCGTGAGCTTAATGTGCCTTTGCACTGAAAATATTCTCTTTTTCTTTTCTTATAAAAAACTCATATTACTGTGTACTTAATTACTTATTCTTCTCCCACGCCCCACAAGCGTGTATTTGGTGCCTTACTGCACTATTTTCTGCTTCATTAATTCTCATGTATTCTGCACTAACTCTCTATTTATTTTATTATTATTTTTTTATAGTTTTTCTCTTTTCTTAAAAAATGACGTCCTTTATTGAGCTCTTTTACTTACTGTCAGCTGTGCTTCTTTGCACTTTTCTCTTTAAATCTCTTTATCACGTACGGTATTTCTACTGCGCCCCCTCAGGCGCTTATCTTGTGCTTTCTCTGCACGTATTCTCTTGTTAAACTCTTTTTTCTCACTTATTTCACTTCAGTCTCTGTTAAACTCTTTAAATAACCTTGTATTACCTTGTATCTATTTGTCAGTATACTCCCCTAAATTAACCCCTACAGCGCATGCTATCAGCCGGCACGTTAGTAACGAATTTCAACACCAATTATTCCCCAAGCATCCAGGTTAGTTCTCCACGCACTCTTTCCGCACCAGAGTTCATGAACATTCCTGACCTTTCACTCACATAGACATTCTTTTTCCCGGGAACACACACACCTTCTGAGCATTTTATCTACAAGGCCTGATAATTTTCAATCTTATCTTTTTTAGTCTCTTATCAATTTTCTTAGTCCAGGTTCTTTTGGGTAAGAGGCAATTAAAAATATCACCTGTCAACTTGGGCGGAAATCCCGACTCACTCCTCCAGATCGTGCAGAAATTATAAAAGGTTTCTGCTTACCTTTTAGTCGTGATCACTGTTATTTACGGTCTGGAGGGATGAGCTGGACTGCCCCAGGCTGCCGGAATGCCCCTGGACCCTCCTGAAGCTGGCTCGCCAAGTTCTGTCGCGGCTCGTCTTTTTGGTCTTCTCAGGATGTTGTCTTTTAGATAACACAAACTAATTGCAAGTGATATGCTAGAAAGAGGACACAACACTTTAGAATAATTCAGCCTTAAGCAAGATAAAATGCACAGAGTTTTTAAGTTTATTTAAGCCTTCGACACAAAGCTTAGACAAACTGAGTCCTCTAGAGAGACTGAATATGACAACCGTGCTCGTCTATTTATTGGAGACCCGCGGGCATCGCTCCTCCTTCGACTTTTTTTATTTATTTCATTCCCAAGACATGGTTTTCTATTGGAAGCGTCCTCTAGTGAACCCTAAGCAGGTGTTAGGCCATTATTTCAATGTGACAAACGCTCCCATTAAAACATGAAGGATTTACAACTGATTTTTTTAAAAGACCTTCAGCCACAGGTGCAGCTGGCCTGAGGCCCCCTCCGCACGTGGCCTCAGCCACACGTGCAGCTGGCCTGAGGCCCCTGCACGCGGCCTGCGGGAAAGCACCTAAAAGGCCTTGGAAAGCCCCTGACAGACTAAATGACTAATAGAGCCCTTTTTTTGGGTTGAACACCTGCTAGTTCAACCAGAGGACATACAGTTCGGATCAGGACACTTGATAGTTCATCACAGTTCAAATATGGACCTAAAAATTCTTCTACAGTATGATATCGCAATTGCAATCTATTTTTTGTCTTTATGGGTTCGATGTCTTTTTCCTGGTTCTCTCCCTCAGCCCCAACCAGTCCCAGCAGAAGACTGCCCCTCCCTGAGCCTGGTTCTGCTGGAGGTTTCTTCCTGTTAAAAGGGAGTTTTTCCTTCCCACTGTAGCCAAGTGCTTGCTCACAGGGGGTCGTTTTGACCGTTGGGGTTTTACATAATTATTGTATGGCCTTGCCTTACAATATAAAGCACCTTGGGGCAACTGTTTGTTGTGATTTGGCGCTATATAAAAAAATTGATTGATTGATTGATTGATTTGATGCATATGCAAAACAGCATTGTAGAGCATGCATGACATGTGCAAAACACAACTCACAAGGCAATTTGAGACCCCAAAGAGGCAAATTTGGGATGTACCTGAGGAAGCCAATTTGGCAGATTACATGAGGAAGATGTTAGAAAGACAATGAGGGAGAGTTTCAAACACTGATGATCCCATTTCTCCACAGGATGACCCTAAAGTGGTACCTGGAGACTGGGTGTTGATAAGAAGCATCAAGAGAAAACACTGGCATTCACCTAAATGGGAAGGGCCCCATCAAGTACTACTCACAACACCCACAGCCTTGAAAATTGGGGAAAGAAGTACATGGATTCATTTAACTCACTGTAAGAAAGTCATTTCTGCAGACACAGACAAACAGTAAGAACAGTAGGATAAGACTAGTAATAGTGTGTGAGCTTGGTGTTAAGATCCAGGTTAGACACGAAAGCTAGCAGAAGACATTAAGAAGCCACTGTTCTGAACATAGGTGTGCTGTAGTGTGCAGAAATGGCGAAAGAAAAAAACAAAAAGAACGAGGGTTCCTGGACCCCATGGACAGTCCTTGTTATGCTACTTTTCTTTTTCGGATTGGGCTTATTATTAAAAGCCATAAGCACGGGACATGATAATAAGGATCACATCCGCAGATTGCAGAGACCAAAAAGAAGTAACGAAGACCCCAGTCCGATAACAAATGCCACAGTACATAGGTGTGATAGGAACAATGCGTACCGATTTGGTGTACAAGCCTGCATTCCTAGAAATGCTTCTGTGGTCATCTCTGTACCATATAGTGCTCTTACCCATGGAACATGGGATGGTGACAGAGGGACTAATTACGGAAATAGTTTCTCATGGTATATGACAATGATCAGCTAGATAAGAGATGGGAAACGTTGGTAGCCGATGAATGGAGTAGATGGACACCAGGATGGGCACAAACCGAGTGGGCTAAGTACCAGAGTCAAATTCTTAAAATGTATCAAACAGATGATAAGCTGTTTATAGTGGTGAATACCACAGAAAAAGGAACCATATTCCCACCTGATATAAAGGGAGACTGTTGGTTGTTCCTCCTTTGGGTATACAAACCAGGAAAAGATCTGTATTTCCATTTTTTCCTCTGTGAAACAGATAGAGTACAGCAACCAATATTGACAGAATTAAGTACGTCAAAGGGGTGTCCATACAAGCAAAGGGGGTGTCCATACAAGCAAAGGGGGTGTCCATACAAGGCACAAAAGACATGAAGGCAGATGACTGGTTCCTAGTAACTACAGGAATTAGTGGACAAAATAACAATTGGCTTTTAATGGCAGAACAAGCAGGACTAGCTGCAAAGAAGGACTGTGTTGTATGTATGGGACCCAGACCTATATTACAGGTAATACCGGCAGCATTACCCAAAGACTGTCTGCTGACTGTAATGACACAGACATACATTGCAGCAAACAACAATTGTTCTAAGTGGGACAAGATCTATCCATTGACCAAATTGACTAAGATTAAACCTTTATTTTCAAGCAAAGTTGGGCATGCTAACCATACATGTGTAAACTTGACAGGGACAAGTAAGACTTTGGGTAGCTTAAACCACACTGCCTGGTGTAAGGATGTGGTCCATAGTACTCCCACATTCAAACCTGTCAGTAGGAGTGACGTATGGTGGTGGTGTGGCGATAACAGAATTTTTGACAGACTGCCAAGAAATGTGTCAGGTTATTGTGCATTAATATCATTATTGTTACCAGTTAAAGCCATGCCCATGACACCTGAAGAAGTCATGACATATACAGCCTCTCTCATTCCTGAAGACTGGCAGAAAGGCATAGTCAGACATAGAGTAAAACGAGATTGGAAAGGAGTGGGAGATCCAACATATATTGATGCGATAGGAGTCCCCAGAGGAGTGCCTGACGAGTATAAACTGGCTGATCAGATAGCAGCTGGATTCGAATCCTCCATCTGTTGGTGGTGTTCAATTAATAAGAACGTGGACAGAATAAACAACATCCACTACAATGTACAGAAATTAGGAAATTGGACTGAGGAAGGGTTTAAGGCTGTCCATTCACAGTTAGAAGCCACGTCCCTTATGGCCTTCCAGAACCGTATTGCTCTGGATATGTTGTTGGCAGAGAAAGGAGGTGTTTGTGCCATGTTCGGAGAACAATGCTGCACATTCATTCCCAACAACACAGCTGCAGATGGCAGCCTCACTCAAGCCATCGACGGTCTGAGGACGTTGAACAGGAAGATGAAAGAGCACAGTGGAGTAAACACCGAAGGCTGGGATTGGTGGCTGGAAGGGATGGGAAAATGGAGGTCTTTGATTTCTTCACTATTAGTGTCTATAGCAGTATTTGCTGCGATTCTAACATTGTGTGGATGTTGTTGTATTCCATGTCTTCGAGGCCTTGTAAATAGAATGATAACCACAGCAATAGGTCCAGGACCAGGAGGGGGACCAGCTTCATATCCACTCCTGGGGCAAAACGACGACGAGGAGGAAGAGGGCTCTCATGACCTGTACCCAGACCAATGGAAGTATGATGACCCAGACACCGATGATGATGACAATGATGACATAACCTCTGGGGTGTAAGCCTGTAGAACATACCATGATGAACCTCTTAGTGAAAATCTCAAAAGAAGTGCTAAGCTAGGTGATGCCTACTATATGTTTAACAAGTGATAACAGGAGGGAAATGTTAAAGATTTTATATATATATATTTTTTTTTATCACTGTTAAACATTTGTACCTTTGTCTTTGTTCTGTTATTGTGCTGTTATGCACCTGTCTTAAAAGTAACCCTGGGAATGTACTTGTTATTCAACTTTGTTTTAGCATGCTGGGGTCAGTCTGAACTGGGAGTAAAGAACTGGAGGTTGTTTTGACCGTTGTGAATTTATGGCCTTGTATATGTGATGCTTAGTATAAAGAACAGGACACTCCAGGCAGATGCAGAACAGATGATAAGTGCAACAGACGAACGGGATGTGCTGACCTCCATTGATAAGATTAAAGAAACTGTTTTTCCACGCAGATGCACTTATTGACGTATGTGTTTATGTTACGGGAAGAAACCCCCACCCTTAGGACAAGTTTTATGATGTGGTTAGGGCTTCTCCAATAAAAGAGCAGGAGCGCAGGCCAGACTTTAGTGTAGCTTTGGTGTACAGCCTGACTGCACTCCTCGCGAGCTAAAATTGACATTCTGTCTCACTGGTGTTTCTTGACTCTGTTTGTCTTATCAAGGTTTTAAGAATGTTTGGAGGCGAAAATACCCAACAGCTCCGCCATAGGAAAAAAACCTCTGTTGGAAGCCTTAAGGACAAGTTGGAACATGTCCAGCTGTTAAACAATTTCTCATATACTCACTCCACTGAAAGCCATCAAAAGCCGCCTGGATTTTACAAATGGTTATCAACACAGAGGTGTTTTTCCTGTGCCGCCGCACCGCGTCGACTGCGTCCCGACGCGCGGACCCGTCCGCACGTCTTTCATTAAAAAAAATCTCCTTTAACAGTGGAATATCCGGATAAAATGCTGAAACCGACTTCTTCTGAAACTTCTCTGTTCTCTCACGACGTCCTGGATCAATAGAGCCTGAAATGTGGAGGTTTTCAGCTTGAACAGGCTGACGACGGCGCCTGAGAGCGCTGCGCGACGTCTCGCACCGTGGGAAGTCCTTAAAGCGACAGTATCACCTCAAAATCTCTCATCAGCCGTTAACATTTTCACTGAAAACCAGCTTCATTTTTCGAACCGTGTCCACTTCGATGTGTCTCACAGGTTTAGAAAAAATTTTGATCAAACAAAGCGCCAGTCTCTCAGCAACTTCTCAGACAAAGGAATTCCGACGAGGGGCTGGACGACTCCTCCCACAAGGAGTGCTCACAGGCGAATGACGTCACCGACAGGCCTGGAAAAACTCACGCATGCGCACGAGGGTTCAAGCATGTCTGACGTAAAAACATATGAATGAAATCCATATAGTTTTTGAAAAAAATAAAAAGGACCTATACTTTATTGACAGACCTTGTATATATATATATATATATATATAGAGAGAGAGAGAGAGAGAGAGAGAGAGAGAGAGAGAGAGAGATAGTGAATTGCCATGATTTGTTGATTTTCATTTCAACAAATATACAGACAACAGTACAATTAAAAGGTGATTCATGGTGTATGTCAACAGAATCATACATTTTATTTTTGTAAATTGAACTTTAAAATCAGTTTGGGCTTGTAATATACACCATCAAATAAAGGACCAATGGACTAAGACGTGGACTTCTTCACCTCAGGGAGCTGAAGATGACTGCTAATCCCATAAATTGCTTGTGTCAGAAGCAGTTCCTCACCAGAAAACCTCTCACAACTGTCACCTACCAAGTCCTCCATCTAAAGACGAGGCACCAGGTTCAAGCACACGACACTCTTCTGTAACTGATGCTCCACCCAAAACACACAATTATTAAGGTGACTAACTGCAACCCCATTGTGCATACTTTTCACTCAGATTCTGCGTTGAGTAAAATCATAAAGTAGCGTTAGACATGAACCAAATGGACCCTAACCCTATAGAGCCTCAGGATAGGGCTCAGACTGCCTGAAAAGACAAGAAATTGCAAGAAGCCCCAGTAACTGTGTCAGCTGGATTTAAAATACGACATTGTATTATCCAAACTCATGATTGTCTAATGTTGCCTTAACTATTAAGGTGTTTCTACTAGAGAGCTTTTTCATGACAACTTTCTGTATCAGGTGAATATTGTTCAGCCGTGTGCATTTTTGTTGTTGTTGTTAAAACTGTCTATGAGAACAAACAGTGTTGTTGATTGTCTCCAGTGTATTTTGAGTAGTACTCTATAAAGTTCTGAGTAAGAAATGTGTTCCATAATCCAAAATCCTATTTATATCCCATGCAACAGGAGCGCACAAGCAAATAAGTCTGCAGTCTGTTTAGGAAGCTGTCGTTCCAAATAACTTTCAATGCTATGTGGCTGAAGATAGCCAACATCTCTATCGATTTTTGATGATAATGCAGCAATGAGCAAAGCTTAGCTGTGAAATTAACATTTGGAATTCAAGGTTGAAACGAGCCCAACTGAAGCATCAAAAGGAATATTGCACAGAGACTTGTTAATCCTTAAATCCTCAAGAAGGCGAAATATTAAAATGAGGAGCGCATTATTTTAGACGGCTTAGTTTACCAGCTTTATTGAGAAATGTGTTGCTGCCTTACAGTGTCTCAGCGTCCTTTTGAATGCTTCACCTAAAATCTACACCCCCCCCGCGCCCACCCTTGTGTCTCCCACTCTAAAATTCTGGGCTTGAGGCTGCTGTGCCTTGCAGGCATCGCTCCCTTTGATAGCATTCCCACCGCAGCTGGGTGTATGTGCCCGTGATAGAACCCACCACAGCTGAACCCAGGAACAGAGCCAGATTTCAAACTTCTTTGTAGGAGTTTGATTCAAACTAAGCCCCATCGCAGCCAAAACACCAACTAAAGACTCTTTCTCTGTCTCACACACACAGGAGTAATGCAACATTTCCATGTGTGCTGGTCTTTGGACAGTAGACATGAGAAATTAGAAGTTTTGTTCTCGTGCGACACGTGTATGCTTTGCATTAGAGAGACAGAGGCAAGCAGTAGAAAGAGCTCACGCACGCACATCAGCTTTGAATGCAGATGTACCTCAAAGAGCTATTTGCTCAAAGAATTTTGATGACAATGTTTACAGGACAGAGGACTTAAAATGATGCCTAATTGTAAGAGGTGATGAGCTTATTTCCACATGTTGTAGTAGACATGTTGTGCATACACATGTGCACATTCTGACTATTCCTCTGTGGCTCTTTGCACGAGGAGTCCAAGCTAAATGGTGCCTTTGGCAGTAGTTCATATGATTGTTACAAATATTCTAAAGTTTGTTACATTTGCAGTAATATTTTAAATCCCAATCTACTAGTTCTCATTAGTGATGGCCAAATGAGGCATCATGACCATTTGCTGTTTTTTTTTTTTTCTTGAGCCCATTAGGTGGCGCTCTTTAGAAAAGGGATGAAGGGTACGTCATACTTTAGTTTGCTTTGTAGACTTAGAATAAGAGATACCACCATCTTTTAGCAGATGAAAGTCCAATAGCAGGTTGGCATCTGCGCATACCTGTGGATTCTGTCGTGGGTGGCGTATGAAAGTCTACAACATCTCCTGGATGAGATTCCAGTCTTCCCAGATTTCCCATGATGAGGCCAGTATCCATTTATAGTTTGGTGGTCTAGGCCAATGCACAAGAAGTAATGCAATGAAGACGCACATCCAAAACACATAAAAAGGTGTGCTAGACCAAAAAAAAAAAAAAAAAAAACTGTACCAAAAATAGAAACCAAATGATCCGCATAACCACAGCGCTCCGAGACAAAAATGGTTTTATTTCACAAGACGTAACATTTCAGGCAACCTGCCCTTTGTCAGACGGCACAAGAAGTGTCTTATCCAAGGAGGAGGAATTAAAGCTAGGACTACATTGGTAAGGGACCCTTACCCCGAAGTTGGGTGAAAGAAGTAGAAACCAGCTGAAAAAGGACGATAAAAACTGAATTGGCGAACCAAGAAAATTTCCACCCACTGTCGCGAGGGACACTCAAGCATGTACGATCCCGCAGCAATGGTTTTGAGCACACTCATGTGCACGTGCATGAACACAGTGCAAGGATGTGAGAGTTGTGATACCGCACCGCGGCTACACAGCAGCGGAGCAATTAGATGCTGGGCATATGGACAGAAATCAACCAAAATGTGTAAGAACCAAATAATGAGAGAGTGGAGAACATCATAAGAATAATGAATGTAGTTTAAATGTAGACAATCATGTTACTGATAATGATTATTTTCTCACTGTAAAAAACAAAACAAAACAAAGTTTAATATTGAATTCCTGTTATAAAGAGCAGACAATACAAGAGTTATTCTTCTCCTGTTCTGTAATGTTCATGAACGCAAACAAGGAAGTGATTTACTGGCATGAATGTAGCCGTGCACTCATATCATGAACACATCAGCCCGTTTTGCATGTCCATCGTGCACTAAGGCGATGGTGACCACGTTGCAAAGGTGATATGTGGTTTTATTTATTACAGTGTGAGGAGAGCCCGCCAATGCACACGATTAAGGAAAAGAAGTCTCACCCTCTGTCCCTTTGTTCTGTGATTATTTATTTTATGTATTTGTTATGTTAATATGTATTTATTTATTGTAGCATTTATGTATTTGTCCTCCCTCTGTCTGTTCTGTATTTTAATGTAACACATTGTGTGCACTCTGTCAGTTCCAACTGACAGTGAGTCACTGGCCAGTGATCAGGTGACACACCTGAGCAAAGCAATCACACATGAATGCCTTTCCCCTTATTGTGTGTGTGTGTGTGTATATATATATATATATATATATATATATATATATATATATATATATATATATATATATATATATATATATATATATATATATATATCCCACTCTGTCTGTCATGTGGACTACAATGTACATGGTGAAAGTGACTGATCACATAGTTCACACTGTACCATGTGCGCCCTGACATGGCTGGCTGGTCCAAATGTGATCTTGTTTGTATTTAGTTATCAGCATGTCATGACAGCCTGTCCACACATGTGCATTGCGTGGAGTGTTTAGAGCTGATGTTGTTCAGGGCACAATATATGTTCTCCAGCTATGAGTTGCCGAATACACACTGGTTGGACTCCGATCGAAAGTGGGTCGAATGGCCACTCATTCGGCATTCGCTGTCATTTGGGCAACGGTGTAAAGGCTCCCTTGATTGCACCATTTGGCCATGGTTGGAGGTTGCTGTTGATTTCGTCCATCCCCTCAATTGCCGCACAATGTGTCCGACCTGTGTTCGACATGCAGCGCGAATATTGTGAGCATGATCAGATGGCAGTGCGACATCCTCTTGGGTTTCCATTCAATGTAGAGTGCATGTGCTGTAGCCAAATGGGTGTGGCGACTGCTGTACGAGATGTACAAGGCGGCTCCGAAATTTGATGAATGGTATTCGAATCCTCCTTCATGTGCCATTTGGCCTCAATCGTATTCTGTGTGAAGGGGCCCTAACCCAGGTCTAAATATTGACATTCCAGCTCCTTAACCACATAGGTACCTACTCTACAGCTATTGGTTGAAGAAGGTGACAAAGACAAATGCTTAGAGGCCTCATTTTGTCATTAAAAGAATCCATCTTATCCAAAGTTTAATATCAGCATCTTATCCTATTGGTAATATCACTCCTACTCTTCTGGTATATTCACTTTGGAAAAGCAATTGCATTTGTGTGTGTTGGTGTAAAAATGAGGTGTGGTTGGCTGAGTGTGTAATGTTCCATCATCGGGAAGCATTAAAAAAAACCTGGTCCAAAGTCTGGTGCTGTCAGCACTGTCTGTGTTAAGAAAATTTAATACTATAACCCCAATTCCAATGAAGTTGGGACTTTGTGAAAAATGTAAATAAATACAGAATAGAATGATTTGCAAATCCTCTTCAGTTCAATTGAATGAAGCACAAAGACAAAATATTTAATGTTCAAACTGATAAACTTTATTGTTTTTGTGCAAATATTTGCACATTTTGAAATGGATGCCTGCAACACGTTTCAAAAAAGCTGGGACAGTGGTATGTTTACCACTGTGTTACGTCACCTTTCCTTCTAACAACACTCAATAAGCATTTGGGAACTGAGGACACTAACTGTTGAAGCTTTGTAGGATGGAATTCTTTCCCAGCCTTGCTTGATGAACGACTTCAGTTGTTCAACAGTCCGGGGTCTCCATTGTCGTATTTTGCACTTCATAATGCGCCACACATTTTCAATGGGTGACAGGTCTGGACTGCAGGCAGGCCAGTCTAGCACCTGCACTCTTTTACTACAAAGCCACGCTGTTGTATCGTGCAGAATGTGGCTTGGCATTGTCTTGTTAAAATAAGCAGGGACGTCCCCGAAAAAGACGTTGCTTGGATGGCAGCATGTGTTGCTCCAAAAACTGTATGTACCTTTCAGAATTAATAGTGCCATCACAGATGTGTAAGTTGCACATGCCATGAGCACTAACACACCCCCATATCACAGATGGTAGCTTTTGAACTTTGCGCTGGTAACAACCTGGATGGTATTTTTCCTCTTGTCTGGAGGACACAACGTCCATGATTTCCAAAAACAATTTGAAATGTGGACTAATCAGACCACAGCACACTTTTCCATTTTACGTTTGTCCATTTCAAATGAGCTCAGGCCCAGAGAAGGCGGCGGCGTTTCTGGATGTTGTTGATGTATGGCAGAGTTTTAACTTGCACTTGTAGATGTAACGATGAACTGTGTTAACTGACAATGTGTTGTGTGGGCCAGCCGAAGAGGAGGTACTGCTGGCTCACCACCAGAGGGCGCCTTGCCTGTTGTCGGGTTTCAGGCACCAGAGGGCGCAGCCGCCTCACAGGAGTTCCAGGTGTGCCGACACTGACAGCTATCAGTCATCATCATCATCATTCACCACCATAAAAGCCTGGGAGAATCATAAGAACCCTGCCGAGTATTCAGCTTACCCGTCAGGTAACCTACTCAGCCGCTTTGTGCCGTTCGCACATTTACTGCTTCTGATCTTTGCAGTCGTAACCTTTGGTATACTCGCAGCTTGGAGCTGGGTTTGTGGAAGTTGGAGGGAGTTGGCGTTTCCACTCCTCACTTCTCTTTTCTCTAAGTATACTGTTGGTACTGCACATTTTCAGTGTTCCTATTTTCTGGGAGAGGTGGAGTTTTCCCTCAGGAGTGGAACTGAACTGGTGTACACACACCCACCTCTAACCTGTGTCTGTTCCTGCCATCAGTACCGGATCTGACAGCTGGGAGCAGTGGACACCTGGGGACTCGGGATTTGGCGGCTCCAGAGTACTGCAGGTCTCCATTGGCGGTGGAACCTTGTGGGTCCCGGCTCTTCTCTGGATGGGCGTCTCCTATCCTTGTGCCTGCCCACACGTCACCTTTTTGTGGAACTTTTGATTGACGGACTAATAGCAGTTTTGGACCTGTGGTGCACATTTGCAATATTAAATTGTATTTATTGGCATCTCTATTGTCCGTTCATTTACGCCCCCTGTGTGGGTCCGTGTCCTACACTTTCCCAACAGGATAACTCAGCCAAACGTCATGGATTCCAAGGGGCACATACCATCCGTTGAACAATCAATGGAGATGCAAGGTGCACAGGCTCCAGCAGAAGACATGATGGCTGAGTTGCAGCGAATACTGACCACCCTCACTGCTCGGCTGGATTTGGTGACCGAGCAGAATATACTGCTCAATCGTAGGATGGAGGCTCTCACCGCTCAGGTGGAAGCGCGCGGACAGGGCGCGGCTGCAGCTCCTCCTACTGCGGACCTGTTGCTGAACAGAGAACCTCCAGTGGTCATTCAACGAACCCCCCCATCCTGTGAAGCATACATTAGCCCCCCGGAACCATACGAGGGTTGTGTCGAGACGTGCGCGGACTTCTTAATGCAGTGCTCACTCGTCTTTACACAACGCCCCGTTATGTACGCGTCAGACTCCAGCCGGGTGGCTTATGTCGTTAATTTGCTTCGTGGTGAGGCACGCACCTGGGCTACGGCGCTTTGGGAACAGAACTCGCGGCTCCTAACGACATACACTGGGTTTGTGAGGGAGTTCAGACAGGTGTTCGATCACCCGAACCGAGGCGAAACTGCTTCCAACTTGCTGCTGTCAATTCGACAGGGGTGACGGAGTACCGCTGAGTATGCAGTCAATGTCTGTGTCGCGGCAGTGAGAGCTGGCTGGAATACGGTAACCCTCCGCGCCGCCTTTGTAAACGGACTGTCACCGGTCCTTAAGGAGCACCTGGTGGCTAAGGATGAGCCGCGGGAATTAGACGGGCTTATCGACCTCGTTATACGGTTAGACAACTGATTAGAGGAACGACGATAGGAGCGAGACGAAGGGCGTGGCCGGGCACGAGCCGTCCCTCTCCCTTCCAGGTCCGAAACAGCGCCGCCTTTCCCACGCTCCAAATCCAAAGCGCTCCGCATGACGACAGCTCCCCCTGCTGATGAAGCTATGGACATGAGCAGGGCGAAAATGAGATCAGCCAACAGACAAAGGAGGCTGGCCCACAGAGGGTGTTTTATCTGTGGCTCGAGTGATCTTTTGCAGAAGAATTGCCCCAAGTGGTTAAACACCAACGCTCGCCCTTAGAGACTGGGCTAAGGGTGGGCCATAACACACACGCGGGAAATGCACGTAAATCCGCACGAGTCCCAGTCAAGATCCTCTGTGGGGATTTAACCCTTCATGCCCCAGCACTCATCGACACGGGGTAAGAGGGGAATCTGCTTGATAGCAGATGGGCTAAGGAAGTAGGGCTCCCTCTAGTGGCCCTTCCTTCACCTTTGAAGGTACGGGCACTAGATGGCACCCTTCTTCCATTAATAACACACCAGACACAGCCCTTAACACTGGTTGTGTCTGGAAACCACAGGGAGGAGATTGTGTTTTTTGTAACACCTTCTACCTCCAGAATCATTTTGGGTTATTCATGGATGAGTAAGCACAATTCCCGGATTGATTGGCCGACTGGGGTTGTGGCTCAATGGAGCGAAACCTGCCACCGGGAGTGTCTAAGATCCTCGGTCCCACCCGGTGCGGTTGCTAAAGAGGAGGTCCATGTTCCCCCCAATCTTACGGTGGTGCCGGTTGAGTACCATGATCTTGCTGACGATTTCAGCAAAGATCTGGCACTCACCCTTCCCCCGCACCGGCCATATGATTGTGCCATTGATTTGATTCCGGGCGCTGAGTATCCGTCCAACAGACTGTACAACCTCTCACGCCCTGAGCGCGAATCAATGGAGACCTACATCCAGGACTCTTTAGCTGCCGGGTTAATCTGGAACTCTTCCTCCCCGTTAGGTGCTGGTTTCTTTTTTGTGGGCAAGAAGGACGACGGACTCCGTCCATGCATTGATTACAGAGGACTGAACGAGATTACGGTTCGCAACCGATACCCGTTGCCTCTGTTGGATTCAGTGTTCATGCCCCTGCATGGAGCCAAAATGTTCACGAAACTGGATCTTAGGAATGCATATCACCTGGTTCGGATCCGGAAGGGAGACAAATGGAAGACGGCATTTAACACCCCGTTAGGTCACTTTGAGTACCTGGTCATGCCGTTCGGCCTCACTAATGCCCCCGCGATGTTCCAAGCTTTGGTAAATCACGTCTTGTGGGACTTCCTGCATCAGTTCATCTTTGTATACCTGGACGATATCCTCATCTTCTCCTCGGATCCTGAGACCCACGTGAAGCATGTACATCATGTCCTGCAGCGGTTGTTGGAGAACCGGCTGTTTGTGAAGGGCGAGAAGTGCGAGTTCCACCGTGCTTCTTTGTCCTTCCTGGGGTTCATCATCTCCTCCAAACTCCGTCACACCCGATCCGGCCAAGGTTGCAGCGGTGAGAGATTGGCCCCAACAGGCAAGCCGTAGGAAGCTGCAACAGTTCCTCGGCTTCGCAAATTTCTATAGGAGGTTCATCAAGGGCTACAGTCAGGTGGTTGGTCCCCTGACAGCCCTGACCTCCCCAAAAGTCCCCTTCACCTGGTCAGATCAGTGCAAAGCTGCATTTAGGGAGTTGAAATGCCGGTTCTCGACTGCGCCAGTTCTGGTGCAGCCCAATCCTAGCCGCCAATTTGTTGTTGAAGTGGATGCCTCTGACTCAGGGATAGGAGCCGTGCTGTCCCAGAGCGGGGAGTCTGATAAGGTCCTCCACCCTTGTGCCTATTTTTCCCGCAGGTTGACCCCAGCAGAACGGAACTATGACGTCGGCAATCGGGAGCTCCTGGCGGTGAAAGAGGCCCTGGAGGAGTGGAGACACTTGTTGGAGGGAGCTGTGGTACCATTCACACTTTTCACTGACCATCGGAACCTGGAGTACATCCGGATCGCTAAGCATCTGAACCCCAGGCAAACCCATTGGTCACTGTTCTTTGGACGCTTTGACTTCCGGATAACATACTGCCCCGGGACCAAAAACCAACGGTCTGACGCACTGTCCCGGGTGCATGAAGAGAAGGTCAGATCAGAGCTGTCAGATCCACCTGACACCATCATCCCGGAGTGCACTATTGTCACCACCTTCACGTGGGACATGGAAAACATCATCAGGGAGGCCCTGACGCGTCACCCGGACCCCCGCGGTGGCCCATCGAACAGACTGTACGTCCCACCAGACGCAAGAGCTGCGGTCCTAGACTTCTGTCATGGTTCTAAGCTCTCCTTAGAACCGTGGCAGTGGTCTGGCAGCAATTCTGGTGGGCGTCCATGGAAGCCGATGTCCGGGAGTATGTCCGGGCCTACACCACCTGTGCCAGGGGCAAGGCTGTCCACCAAGCAGAGAGAGGACTCCTCCAGCCGTTGCCGATGCCTCCATGTCCCTGGTCCCATATAGGCCTGGACTTCATCACGGGTCTCCCTGCGTCCCAGGGAATGATGACCATCATGACGATAGTGGACCAATTCTCCAAGGCGTCCCACTTCGTGGCCCTCCCAAAGCTCCCGACGGCCCAGGAGACTGCAGACCTCCTGGTCCACCATGTCGTGCATCTGCATGGTATCCCCATGAACATTGTCTCCGACCATGGTCCCCAGTTCTCCTCACAAGTCTGGAGGAGTTTCTGTAGGGAAATGGGGGCCACCATGAGCCTCTTGTCCGGGTACCACCCCCAAACTAATGGACAAGCAGAGCGGGCTAATCAAGATCTGGAACAGGCCCTAAGATGTGTGACCTCCACGCACCCGACGGCCTGGAGTCAACATCTGGCCTGGATCGAGTACACCCACAACAGCCAAGTCTCATTGGCGACTGGCCTCTCCCCCTTCAAAGCATGCTTGGAGTACCAGCCCCCATTGTTTCCGGCTGTGGAGGGAGAGGTCGAGGTCCCCTCGGTCCAGTCCCACCTCAGAAGGTGCCATCGGGTGTGGCGAACAGCCCGCTCTGCCCTTCTGAAAGCTTGGACAAGGGCGAAGGGCGATGCAGATCGCCGACGCGCCCCGGCCCCCGCTTACCAGCCCAGGCAGGAGGTCTGGCTATTCACAAAGAACATTCCTCTGCACACGGACTCACCAAAGTTGACAGACAGATTTATCAGACCATTTCCCATCCTCAAAGTAATCAGTCCAGCCGCAGTGAAGCTTAAACTCCCAGCTTCACTGCGGATCCATCCGGTATTTCATGTCTCCAAAATCAAGCCTTGCCACACATCCGACCTCTGCACTCCCGGACCAGCACCGCCTCCTGCCCGCATCATCGATGGGGAGCCTGCATTGACGGTGAGAAGGCTCCTTAATGTTCGCCGGAGGGGTCGGGAGTTCCAGTATTTGGTGGATTGGGAAGGGGTATGGACCCGAAGAGCGCTACTGGGTGAAGAGGCGCTTCATCCTGGATCTGGCCCTCCTGGCTGACTTCTACCAACGACACCCTGACAAGCCGTTGGGAGGGGTCCTGTTGTGTGGGCCACCCGAAGAGGAGGTACTGCTGGCTCACCACCAGAGGTCGCCCTGCCTGTTGTCGGGTTTCAGGCACCAGAGGGCGCAGCCGCCTCACAGGAGCTCCAGGTGCGCCGACACTGACAGCTGTCAGTCATCATCATCATCATTCACCACCATAAAAGCCTGGGAGAATCATCAGAACCCTGCCAAGTATTCAGCTTACCCGTCAGGTAACCTACTCAGCCGCTTTGTGCCGTTCGCACATTTACTGCTTCTGATCTTTGCAGTCGTAACCTTTGGTATACTCGCAGCTTGGAGCTGGGTTTGTGGAAGTTGGAGGGAGTTGGCGTTTCCACTCCTCACTTCTCTTATCTCTAAGTATACTGTTGGTACTGCACGTTTTCAGTGTTCCTGTTTTCTGGGAGTGGTGGAGTTTTCCCTTAGGAGAGGAACTGAACTGTTTGCTGACTGTTACTGGGTGTACACACACCCACCTCTAACCTGTGTCTGTTCCTGCCAGCGGTACCGGATCTGACAGCCGGGAGCAGCGGCCACCTGGGGACTCGGGATTTGGCGGCTCCAGAGTACTGCAGGTCTCCGTTGGCGGTGGAACCTTGTGGGTCCTGGCTCTTCTCTGGATGGGCGTCTCCTATCCTCGGGCCTGCCCACACGTCACCTTTTTGTGGAACTTTTGATTGACAGACTAATAGCAGTTTTGGACCTGTGGTGCACATTTGCAATATTAAATTGTATTTATTGGCATCTCTATTGTCTGTTCATTTACGCCCCCTGTGTGGGTCCGTGTCCTACACTTTCCCAACAACAATGGTTTTCTGAAGGGTCTCTGGGCCCACGTGGTAAGATCCTTTACACAATGATCTTGGTTTTTAATGCAGTGCTGCCTGAGGGATCGAAGGTCACGGACATTCAGTGTTGGTTTTCAGCCTTGCCACTTACGTACAGAAAGTTCTCCAGATTCTCTGAATCTTCTGATTATATTATGGACTGCAGATAATTGTTCTTAAACTGTTGGTGATCCTCACCCCATCTTTGCTTGTGAACGGCTGAGCATTTTGGGGATGCTCCTTTTATACCCAATCATGACACTCACCTGTTTCCAATTAGGTATTCTTTGACCATTCATCAACTTTCCCAGTCTGTTGTTGCCCTGTCCCAACTTTTTTGAAATGTGTTGCAGGCATCCATTTCAAAATGAGCAAATATTTGCACAAAAACAACGAAGTATATCAGTTTGAACATTAAATATCTTGTCTTTGTGGTGTATTCAATTGAAAATAAGTTGAAGAGGATTTGCAAATCATTGTATTCTGTTTTTATTTACATTTTACACAACATCCCAACTTTATTGGAATTGGGGTTGTAGTTTACCTTGCTTAGAAGGAAGCTTTGGCTTCTCTCTGTGGGGTGATTCAAAAATCATCAATCACCAAAAATATTTAAAATAATTTTATTCATCACTAAATAAGTGCTTTACAGAAGCATATAACCATATTGAGTTATGCAGGTTTATAAACTGCTGGGCTGATTACAATAACATATTTAAGGTGATGATAGGTAGACTGAAAAATTCAAATTTGTCTTGGGGGAACAAGTGTTCCCCCTTTTTTCTGTACTTATTCCCTTGTAAGCCATAAGTGATTGAGAACAGCCCAAATATTCTTCTTATAAACATTCCAACCATTCACACTAAGCAGCAAACAGACATCCGAGTACTAGTTGTTAGAAATATCTGATTGCTACAGGCTGTGTGCACATTGGAAAAAAAAAAATGTTGTGAATGTATCTAAAAGCTTGAGCCTAAATCATGGTCACCATCCTGAGCTGTAATCAAACAGAGAACTCCTAAATCCGACTGGGGTGATTATATGGCAGTAACTGATGTGAACCCAGAATAATACTTCAGTCAAGACCTCAAAGTGGGTTAAATGGTCTACAGCAGGGGTGGCCAAGTTCAGTCCTCAAGAGCCACTCTCCTGACACTCTTAGTTGTCTCCCTGCTCCAACACACCTGAATCCAATGAAAGGCTCATTAAAAGTCTGCTAACGAGTCTTTCATTGGATTCAGGTGTGTTGGAACAGGGAGACAACTGAGTGTCAGGAAGGTGGCTCTCGAGGACCGAACTTGGCCACCCCTGGTCTACAGCCTTAATAATTCAGGGGAATAGCGCCACCTTTTGAACAACTGCCATATCACTAATGTCTGGTTATTGCTAAACATCAATCAATCAATCAACTTTTTTCTTATATAGCGCCAAATCACAACAAACAGTTGCCCCAAGGCGCTCCATATTGCAAGGCAAGGCCATACAATAATTATGAAAAACCCCAACGGTCAAAACGACCCCCTATGAGCAAGCACTTGGCAACAGTGGGAAGGAAAAACTCCCTTTTAACAGGAAGAAACCTCCAGCAGAACCAGGCTCAGGGAGGGGCAGTCTTCTGCTGAGACTGGTTGGGGCTGAGGGAAAAAAACAGGAAAAAGACATGCCGTGAAGGGGGGCAGAGATCGATCACTAATGATTAAATGCAGAGTGATGCATACGGAGCAAAAAGAGAAAGAAACAGTGCATCATGGGAACCCCCCCACAATCTACGTCTAAAGCAGCATAACCAAGGGATGGTCCAGGGTCACCCGATCCAGCCCTAACTATAAGCCTTAGCGAAAAGGAAAGTTTTAAGCCTAATCTTAAAAGTAGAGAGGGTATCTGTCTCCCTGATCTGAATTGGGAGCTGGTTCCACAGGAGAGGAGCCTGAAAGCTGAAGGCTCTGCCTCCCATTCTACTCTTACAAACCCTAGGAACTACAAGTAAGCCCGCAGTCTGAGAACGAAGCGCTCTAATGGGGTAATATGGTACTACGAGGTCCCTAAGATAAGATGGGACCTGATTATTCAAAACCTTATAAGTAAGAAGAATTTTAAATTCTATTCTAGAATTAACAGGAAGCCAATGAAGAGAGGCCAACACGGGTGAGATATGCTCTCTCCTGCTAGTCCCCGTCAGTACTCTAGCTGCAGCATTCTGAACCAACTGAAGGCTTTTTAGGGAACTTTTAGGACAACCTGATAATAATGAATTACAATAGTCCAGCCTAGAGGAAATAAATGCATGAATTAGTTTTTCAGCATCACTCTGAGACAAGACCTTTCTGATTTTAGAGATATTGCGTAAATGCAAAAAGGCAGTCCTACATATTTGTTTAATATGCGCTTTGAATGACATATCCTGATCAAAAATAACTCCAAGATTTCTCACAGTATTACTAGAGATCAGGGAAATGCCATCCAGAGTAACAATCTGGTTAGACACCATGCTTCTAAGATTTGTGGGGCCAAGTACAATAACTTCAGTTTTATCTGAGTTTAAAAGCAGGAAATTAGAGGTCATCCATGTCTTTATGTCTGTAAGACAATCCTGCAGTTTAGCTAATTGGTGTGTATCCTCTGGCTTCATGGATAGATAAAGCTGGGTATCATCTGCGTAACAATGAAAATTTAAGCAATACCGTCTAATAATACTGCCTAAGGGAAGCATGTATAAAGTGAATAAAATTGGTCCTAGCACAGAACCTTGTGGAACTCCATAATTAACTTTAGGCTGTGAAGAAGATTCCCCATTTACATGAACAAACTGTAATCTATTAGACAAATATGATTCAAACCACCGCAGCGCAGTGCCTTTAATACATCATTTCTAAAGCATTATATCATTATTACGTGTGGTCAGGCTGCCTTGGCTACATTGGTTCCTATATTTTACAACTGAATAATTCCTGATTCAAATTTTATGAAACCAAAATTGGAAAATTTTCATGTATTTTTTTTGTGCTGTGAAGTTTCTTCTTCCTGCTCTTCAGACTGCAGAGATGTTGGGTTCTGATATCACTCAGACATGACCCTGAGAATAAAAGTATCCAGACCATATCCACCTGGGTGCATGCTCACCTTAAATGGTACAGACATCCAGTTTGACATAGTAGAGAAGCTTGAATCTTCAACTGGATTGGGTTGATTGACGCGAGAACGTTTCGCTTCAAATCACAGAAGAAGCGAAGCATCCTCGCGTCAAGCAACCCAGTCCAGTCGAAGATTCAAGCTTCTCTACTATGGAAACCACCTGGACAACTGAGATCCAGTTTGACGTACAGACTGCCCTATGTGCTCCGTCTAAGTGTTATTAAGAGGCTTATAGAGTTATGCAGAGCAAAATGGTGTTGTGATGGACTATCCATGAGACAACTCTATTTTGGCAAAAAATGTATTAAATACATTTTTGCTTGGAAGACAAAAAATAAAAGGAATAATTCATGGATCAAAACACTCAGTCCAATGTATTTAGCTGTAATAGAAGGCATGGAACACATTTAACTGTTAAGTTGTTTCAAAAAGTTGGCTCTCACACAAACACTGATGTTTAACCTAAATCTTCTAAAAATGGTAAAATTGCTATCCTATTAATATTTGTGCCTTTCTGCTACAAAAAGCCAGAACTAGTTTTAATGCATTTTGGATCAAACTTGGAACATTTCAGGGTCAGCCCAGGGCAAAATAATTTGATTTGAAAAAATAAATACAAAAAATGGTTGTATGTTGGTAAGAGACAAAGTGGTGCAATTTTCAATGAATTGTTCAAATGTCAAGGCTACACAGAACCATGTTAAGAGCATCACTGAATTACAAAGTGTTAATGGGCATGACACAGTGCCAAGCATTTAAGATGTGAGTTGCACTGCAACTGTCCCTTTTTTATATTTAGCACTTTAATGCTGTGTTATAGTTGAGTGACTGCAGTGAACTGGTTGAATCCATTTTTATCTTGACAAATGATTGTCTTCTGATATGGTAGACCCCACGACAAGCATCTTAACAAACTGAAAGCATATTTCTTATTAGAAATTTAAAAATACTGAACAGAATCAGTCACCATGAGTGGTACCAATACCTGAAATTCTGAGTGTGGGCCCAAAGACTACTACATGTAGTTCCAGACTTTTTACAACCTGCATTTTTGGCCATAAATCAAGCCATTTGACTGATTTTGTGAGAAAGTACAGGGTATGTATGGGGTTCTTATGATACATTCGCACTCTGACGACTAGCCCGGTGTTTGCCGACAGAGTGAAAAGTTGATTAACACTGACCAGCTCTGGGTTTCACCAGACTGTGCAGGAGTTAAGGTGACATCAGTCGGGCAATACTTAAAATATTAATTGTTTTTTTGTGCTGGCAAGGAGCTGAGCTACCACTTTGTTACCTCCCCTAATTCGCCATTACTGCTCCTTTTGCTGCTCAACAAGGAGGCTTGACTGGAGGCACCAGCTCCTCTGGATCCCTTGTAGAAATATCACAGAATATGTAGAACCTGTCTTGATGATGCACTAGAAGCAAGTGATGCAATTGCAACGTTACGCCGAGTTTATATGGGCTGTATTACAAATGTTGAGATGACAATCAGCACCATCAAGCTACGCTACCAGTGTAGTAAGCTAGTGAACCATCACCAAAGTTCCGCCAGTACAATGTCGCCCTTGCGTGAATGCCTCCGACCGTCTTTTATTACAAAATCTCCTGTAACAGTGGAATCTGACGAAAAATGGCTGATGTCCACCTCTTCTGCCATTTCTCTGGTAGTCACACTACGTCCCGGATCAACACAGCCTTCACTTTGGAAATGATCTGGTCATTTCAGCCAGTCGATGGCCGCTCGAAGCGCAGCGCGCCCTCAGCCACTGTGGGCCATCTTTAATCCGGTTGTAATGCTCCTTAATCTGTGTGATGCCCGTAGGATTTCCACCGACAACCATCTGAATTTTCCGAATGGTTTCCACCTGGCTGTCTCACACAGTTTCTTGAAAAATTTGATGCAGCGCTGCTCCAGCCGTTCAGACATTTTCCTGACAATGAAAATCCGATGAGAGGCGGTGGACCAGTGCTCACTCACAGCCTGCCCACAGGCGAATGACGCAACCGACAGGCGTGAAAAAACTCACACATGTGCACGAAGGTTCAAGCTTGGCTGATGCAAGCACACGATTCAAATCCATATACTTTCTGCAAAAAATAAAAAGGTCTGATAATTTTCTAACAGACCTCATAAGCTGATTGGTAAGAACTACTTACATTTTCAAGTTCATAGGTCGAAGTCTGGAAAAATCCCTATCTTTAACAATGAACAATTTTTTTCAGACATTCATAAATGTCAGTCAATAAGGTCCCCTTCACACATAACGTGAAAGACGCAGAAACCAGAAGAAAATCCATGAACCAAACATAAAATAGAGAACCATGAACACTGTGCGAACAGCTGGGAAGTGATGCACCACATCACGTCACTGATGTGGGGAACAAAAATGAAAAACAGCTGTATAATTAGTGAATATCACTGGGTTGATATAAATGAAAAGGGGATGCAATACACAACCCCATGTTAAAAAAATAAATGCCAATCACGGGATTCAAACCTGTAATTTAAAAAGGCTCTGATTACCAGGCGAAAACTTTACCACTGTTACCAATGCTACAATCACTGTCTTGTAACAGGTGCATAAACTGGCTAAAATCAACAATGAGATAAATGTATTTTTTTTTAAAAAGAGAGAGAAGCATTATGATAACTGACCAAACGGCATTTGTTACGGCATATTTCTGTTGATACGTGACTGAAAGTGGCATATTTTTCGCACTGTTTGCTTGTCCTGTGGCACACTGCCCACAGGACACACCTGGTCCGACACACGTGTCCTGTCAGACAAATGTGACATTCAGATCGCCTGCTGTGTGTCCACATGAACTGACGGGCCATTTCAGCTGGGACAGCCTGTCAATGTGCGTGCTCTCCAGCCCGTTGGAAAAGCGATATACAAAGAGATGTCAACAGCTGCTGCTGTTGGCAGCCAACCACGCACCCTATCTGTTCAGCACACAGACCAAGGTGTCACTCTGTGATCAGATGAAACGCACCTCACCGGCACACACTCTGGCATGCCACGTGTTTACTTGGCAATGCTACAGTTGTGGGAGCACTTAGACAAATTTCACATTCAGCTCGAAAGTGGTCGCCTGCACTCTATTTTCGTGCTAACAGGGCGAATGGCCGCACATTTTCTAAGTGCTCCTCGAACAGTATTAGATGTTCATGCATGTCACCTGGAATTTGACTGACACCTGCAGCGAGAGGGATCGAATGGGCTCTCACAGGGCACTCTGTCTTTCTGCCGCTTGTGTGCACGAATGGTTGTAGCGACAGGTGTACGAGGCCTTGGAGGCACCTCTGATTTTTCACAAATGGCAAGCAATTTCTCCTTTGTGCACTAGTCAGCTTCAATCATGTTATGTGTGAAGGGGCCCTAAAGGATACCATCCTACATAACAATCATTAAGAAAATTGATCTTTTTTTTCTCCCCTGTCTGCATATATAGTAATGGTAAGTGCCACGCTGGCAGAACATTTATGAACATTAATACACATATATGCAATTTATTCTTGCAAGACAGAATATATGTAGTGCATGAGTGAACATGGAGTGTGTGTGTGTGTGTGTGTGTGTGTGTGACCCCCATCCACTCTTCCCGATCAGCCTTCAACATCCTACTCAAAGCCAACCGACAACTTCTATCAGGAAGGGCCAACCACCAAAAACAATACGAAGACAGACACGGATGAATGACAAGTGATGAAGGCAATAACTGTGATGTGAGACACCGAGGAGACAGGGCCTCAACCTACCAGGACAAACAACACATGAACAAACAGTGACAACAGTCTGTTGTCTAATTAGTGAGCATCCATACCCTAATCTAGGACACCAGAGTGTTAATCCCCTTGAGAGCACTCAAAACTGAATTGTGGTGACGGCCACAAACACACAGCCATCCACACACAGAGACCCAGATCACACCTAAATATCCGATCACTACTGTGGCTGGTGTGTTGGGCCAAGAGCAAGCGCACGGCATGCACATTGACAGGCTGTCCCAGGTGAAATGGACAGTCAGATCATAACATGCAGCAGGCGATCAGAATGTCACGTCGCCCACATGAGCTCTTCCACATGACGCAGTGTCTGTCCTGTGGTGCGCCATTGACAGGACATGCATGTCGGGCCGGACATGCAGACGGGGCCAGCTGGACATACCAGGCCAGTAGATGTGGACGTAAGAGCGCACTGCATCATTCATGTCATTTCATGACTGTACATTGGTGACCATGGTTCATCTATGGAGGAACAGACGGTTCATACTTGTATTGTTCGCTCGATAAGAGGGATTGAATAAAATGCAGTGTTTTTTATGGTGTTTGGTTTTATTTTTCTTAAATACCTTCATCTCCTTGTTGATTTCAGGAATTTTTCTGCACCTTTTATAGGACAGTGATGGTAGTGCAGTGGTAAAGTTTCTGGCTGGCAATCAGAGCTTCTGTAAATTGCAGGTTCAAATCCCGTGGGTGGCATGTATTTTCTTTTTTTTTTTCCCCACAGCAGCTGCGCAATGTCATTCCACACGCTGTTCGCAGCAGGATCATTCACACCTGGTACACAGCTCGATGTTTTCATAGTTCACTCATATTAGCTGTTTCACCATGATTGCCCTGTTTTGTACTTATTCATACTATGTGTGAACGGGCCCTAAGGAAAAACTCTCTGATGGTTTGAGGAAGACACCTCAAGCAGACCAGATTCAAATGGGTGACCCACTGCTTTGGGCATTCTAACAGTTACAAGTTTTGCCAAGTTTTACAGAGCTGAAGAAACAGAAAATAGAAAAACAACATAATATAAAAACAAAGAGAAGTCCACATAAGTCAAGTCTGGGAGTGTGGGCTGGTGCCATGTGTTGATGACCGCCCAGGCAGTCATCCTCTTGTCTGCTGCAGCCATGTAAAATATGGGCATCCCCTTGGGCTCTCTCCACGCTGGGGTCCTCAACACTAAGGCATGTGTGTGATGGCTCACACACACGAATGTATGACATGTTCATATAAAGTGAACCAAATGTAGGCTAAGATTCAAGACTCAAAAACTAACAGGTAAATTGCTCTGTCTTGGAGTACATCACAAAATCAGCAGAAATAACGTTTTAGACTGTTAGCTTTATATACACTAATTACACGGTTGTAGCTTGTTTTATTCACTTGTAATGTGTGTGTGAAATAAGATCCGTAAGCTACATGGGCGTTTTACTTTGAAAACTGCTGCGGGTACAAATGCAGACACTATTTTTTTTAACACACTAATATTCATTTTTCTTCACTTTCTGTAAAGTAATAATAAATTTGATGACAACAAAAAAAAATTATTCATGTCTTATTTTGGAATAGACTATGCAGTGTTCCCAAAGCATTTGCGTACACGGAAATAAAGGCAATTATAAGGATTTTGAGCTTCTCTTTTTTAATAAACACATGGCTATTATTTCTAACACAACTTTACACACACACACCTATTAACTAAATCGAAGAAATGACAGTGTGATATTAAATACCGTAGATAAAACATTCACTGTGCCTATGAACATTCCTAACAGAGCTGTAAAATGCAGCTGAGATTCAGAACTCGAGGGCCCTTCCCTTTAAAAACGCACACTTGTGTTGTTTCAGTTGTCCAGATGTGGTTGTCTGAGTAACAGTCTGTCAAATGGGATGAGAGGAATGTATAGTTGGTTTTGCACATACAGTAGAACCTCTGTGCCCCTCAGTAATGTGGTGTGGATGGAAACACCCGTGTCTGTGTATGTGCACATGGTTACACACTGAAAGACAGTCCCTCTCTTTCATACACAAACGAATGTCACTGTTCATGACCCTTAGTGACCTTTGAGAAGGATTAAACCACAGCGGGATACTACAGTATGTCTGTCAACCTGTCCTCATCCCCTCATATGGACGCAGACACACACACACACACACACACACACACACACACACACACACACACACACACACACACACACACACACACACACACACACACACACACATACATACACCATGCCCTCCACCTGTGTAACATCTTTCACGTTTCAGGAAACAGGAAATGTTTTAAACAAAGTTTAACGGGAAACTTAGATATGGGTCAAAACATCTGTCTTAAGTTTTTCTATACCATAAGTCTCTAAGGCCAAAATCTGTGTCTGTTATGTTAGTCCGTCCGATATAAAAGTCAAAAGCCACAAAATTAGCTTGGCATTTCTTCAGACAACATGCAAAATGACCTGGATATGTGCAAAAAGCTTTTTCAAAGCAAAATTGGGTCACGCTTTATTTGAAATTATCATAATAATAGAGACAAGTTAACATTTTTTGGGTTGTCTTGATTATAACAATTTGACTTTAATCAAAGTGACATGACCAGAAGGTGTCTTTGACCTTTTTGGTCTTCGTTTGTACGGCAGTTTGTCAGCTTGTCATTATACAGACCAAATGGCACTTAATGACAGCAGTCATAAATGTTCATGACATTGACATAATGTTTATGACACCTTCATGACCGTGTCATGTAACAGTTATGAAAATTGTACCCAAAATTGTAACTACCGTATTCGCCTGTCGGAGTGCCCAGGGCTGATTTTGTCACAAATAACTCACCTGTTTGTGTCCATTTTTGTCCTTTTCTCATTCATTAAATGTGTTCCTTGTGATTTAATTTAATTTCAGGTGGGCACTTAACTTTCTTAAAAAAAAAAAAAAAAAAAACACAAGGAAAAAACAAATAAGGGGGTGGGCTGATGCTCACTATATTTTTAAGCACCACACAATGGAAGTGCTCAGCTCATGTCAAAATTTGTGATGCCAGCTACTTTTCTTGCCAACGTGGGCATTTATGCATACATTTTTAGGCACATTATAATCCCCATTGCTCTCAATGAAGGCACTCAACTCATGCTCATGCAGTATGTTCGTTTTGTGAATTGTTCTGTAATTTATGTCTGTAGCATGGCCCAAGCAATCCTGACGAAGTGCCCGCTGCAGGAACGACGCTGCGCAAAGGTTAAACGATGCCGATGACAGTCAACGAAATTCCAGATTTCTTGTTTCGTCAGGCCTTCGTCACCCTTCGTTAAGTGCCGTGTGACTGGGCCATTAGGGCATGAGGCAATAAGTAACTATGGTATCTGCACAAATTATAGTACTATTAAAATAGTTTTGCCTGGAAAAATACTTAAGTACTTGTGAGGCAAGAGACTGTATAATACTAACGAAACTTGTAGCAATAATTATAATAATAATTAGACTGTTGCTTTCACATCTATCTGCCCAACACACAGGTACACCCAGAGAAGTTCTGCAACCTGTTATTCTCAGGAATTATGAGTGTGGAGAAAAACTTGATGTTTTCCTTATGTCAGTAGGGCAGGATGTGCCCCGCTCAAGGTCATCCTCCCGTCCTTTGTTGATGTAACACTTTGTGTTCCTCCAATTTATGACTAAACATCCACTCATGGCCCTAACTAGCTAAAGACAATATCTGTATTAGGACTCTTCTTGTATTATGGCTGAGGCCCTTAAAATGGGTCTGTGGGAATGGTCGGTCAGAAGGCTCTTGGCGGTACACTGCATGCTGTATCGGGGACTTTTCCAGATGTATCTGTTGTACTTAAACCCAAAATAAATATTTCTGCATCGATCTGTCTGACTTCTGATTGCTCCTTCATCTCCAATCTCATTTTATTCTGATCATCAGCAGAGAAATTTCATAACAGACTGGGGTCAAACAGGATTTCAACATAATAACGCTGGTATTTGCAAACTCTTTTATTCTGCCTTGCCATGACATTGTTTGATGAAATCTAAAAGAACTTATGATGCAGGTTATTGTTAAAATGGAATCAAATCTTTACATTATTTGATGTCAGAAGCAGTGTTGCCACAGTTACTTTGAAAAAGTAACTTAGTTACTTTACTGATTACTCAATTGTAAAAGTAACTTAGTTACTTTACTGATTACTCAATTGTAAAAGTAACTAAGTTAGATTACTAGTTACTTTTTTAGTTACTTTTCCCAGCTGCCGACAACAACCCTCTGCCACCTCAACATGACAATGATACCTGTTTTGCCAAAACTCACTTTATAGTCACCCTTTCTTGACTTCAATGAAAATAAATACTTGTTTTAGAAAAAGTAAAATAAAGACGTCTTTCTTGACCTCATATTTAACTGTTGACAGCACTGTAACAGTAAAACTTGCAATATCGAGCCTACATTGTTTATAAAGGTAACTATTAAATTCTAACATTTTTCTAACATTTAAATTCTCTCTAAACATTTTACTTGTCGAAATTATTATTATTTTAAGCAGTATTAGTTGTAGTAAAAAACGGCTTCAAAATTGCACCTTTAATCTAGGGGTGTTGTGGGGGAGGGGGCACATCCTTGCCCCACGCCCCCATTCCATCTGGATTCGCCCCTGCTTTGGCGTTTGAGCACAAAGAATGGATAACATTTATTTATGCAGAAAACAGGACCAGATTTACAGGTAAGAAAGTTTTATTGCGTTTTCACATCATGTGGTCCTCAGAAAGAGAGTTTAGGTGCATTTGAGTGGAAAATAGTGTTAGTTGTTGACGCGTCGCGGAGGATCAGCTGTTTTTAACGACCAGATACAGAGCGGCTCAGATCAGAATTCTAAATAAAGGAGGAAAAAAAGTATAAAAATGTCTTTGTAAAGCTCAGTGCAGGTGTGCTGATCACCGCGCTTTAAGAGGTGAGGACGAGTCCAGCAGCTGCAAAAAACCGCGGATTAAAAGCTCACAGCTCACTTAAAGTGGGCAGTTCAGTCGAACCCCGACCTCCTGCCCACAGACCAAGTTTAATGCTGTTATCGACCCACAATGAAAAATAATAGTAACGCACAGTGACATGGAGAAGTAACTTTAATCTGATTACTGATTTGGAAAGATTAACGCGTTAGATTACTCGTTACTAAAAAAAGTGGTCAGATTAGAGTCAGATTAGAGTAACGCGTTACTAAGTAACGCGTTACCGGCATCACTGGTCAGAAGTGAGGAGACTGAGGGTGCAAGGAGCCAATTCAGCTCCATTGAGTGTTTATTGAATTGGATTAAAACACCATTTTGTGTGTGCAGTGATGGAGTTTGAACGAAACCAGGAATTGAGATGAGACAGTCTGCTTAGTCAGGTGGTCATATGGAGGACATTCCTGAAGAGAGGTGGTGGACCGTGTGTGTGTTGATGCAGCCGGTCGCTCCCCTCTAGTCTTGGTCATGCAGGAATAATGATTAGATGGTCTGCTTAGCCTATGTAGTCTGAAAGTAAATTTCAGATGAATCTGACAGGGTCAGACAGTAGCCTGGCAGTCAGGTGAGTGGCTGTGCAGACTATGAGCCTGCAACTAAGGGGTCACTGCATGAATACATGACTCTGAAGTGAGATTAACACTAGGAGACACATCTTGGGGTAGGATGAAAAACGTTATTTCTCAAGACCTGATAAATGAGTACATGTCAGTTGGGACAGTTATGTTTCTGTTTTGCTTCTGGCACAGAAATATTGGCACCATTGATTAGACAGTGTGTTTAGATAGACGGGCCGATGGGGAGTGAAATAAACTGCAGATTATTCACTCCTCTCAAACTGTGTGGTTACTGGTGAAATTTTAAAAAAGGAAAAGAGTTCAGATGATGCTGTGGAAATTACTGAAGTGGATTGTTTGTCATTGCATGAGCTATTGTGTGTGTTGAATAATCTGTTGTATTTCTAAGTTTGCTCAGTGTTACAATTGTAACAAAATAGCTGTTCGAGCCCCTCCACAACAGAAGTTAACAGAAATGTTAAAACTAAAAAGATAAACAGAGAAAGGCAGACATCTGAAAGATATGAGCATGCAGGAATTGATGGTCCAAAACACTTTCTGTTGGCAGAATGAAAGGCTGGTGCAGTCTATGAGCAGTCTACATATTTGATCCCAGATGCTCAGCTATATATATATATATATATATATATATATATATATATATATATATATATATATATATATATATATATATATATATATGAGGTCTGTTACAAAAGTATCCAACCTTTTTATTTTTTTCAAAAACCATATGGATTTGAATCACGTGTGATTGCATCAGCCAAGCTTGAACCTTTGTGCACATGCGTGAGTTTTTTCACGCCTGTCGGTTGCGTCATTCGCCTGTGAGCAGGCTTTGTGTGAGCAGTGGTCCATCCCTCTCGTCAGATTTTTATTGCAAATAAATGTCTGAACGATTTGGAGCTTTGCTGCATCAATTTTTTCCAGAAACTGTGAGAGACCTCCAGGTGGACACCATTCGTAAAATTCAAAGGGCTTTGACGGAAGATTTTATGGGGATTACACAGATTAAGGAGTGTGCCAGCCGGTTTAAAGACCACCCACAGCTGCTGAGAGCGTGCCGCGCTCCGAGCGCCGATCGACAGGCTCAAACCCGGCTGAAACAACCAGATCATTTCCAACGTGAAGGCTTTGTTGATCCGGGACGTCATCTGACTTATACAAAAATGGCAGAAGACATGGACATCAGTACTTTTTCGGCACATTCCACTGTTACAGGAGTTTTTTTCATGGAAAGAAAAGTGGACGGATGGACAGACTCATGGCGCGGCACAAAACCACCTCCAAAGCCGAAGGACGATGTGGTTCTGTTGTCTTCGTCAAATCAGGACCTTCAGCGTGCATTGGGGTGGTTTGCAGCCGAGTGTGAAGCATCCGGGATGAAAATCAGCACCCCCAAATCCGAGGCCATGGTTCTCGACCAGAAAAAGGTGCTTTGCCCTCTTCAGGTCGGTGGAGTGTCCTTGCCTGAAGTGGTGGAGTTTAAGTATCTTGGGGTCTTATTCACGAGTGAGGGACAGATGGAGCGTGAGATCGATAGACGGATTGGTGCAGCATCTGCAGTGATGCGGTCGCTGTATCGGACCATTGTGGTGAAGAGAGAGCTGAGTAGGGGGGCAAAGCTCTCGATTTACCGATCGATCTACATTCCGATTCTCACCTATGGTCACGAGATTTGGCTCATGACCGAAAGAACGAGATCGCGAGTACAAGCAGCTGAGATGAGTTTCCTCTGCAGGGTTGCTGGGCGCTCCCTTAGAGATAGGGTGAGGAGCTCGGCCACTCGGGAGGAGCTCGGAGTCGAACCGCTGCTCCTCCACGTCGAAAGGAGTCAGTTGAGGTGGCTCGGGCATCTTTTCCGGATGCCCCCTGGACGCCTCGCTGGAGAGGTCTTCTGGGCACATTCCATTGGGATGAGGCCCTGGGGAAGACCCAGGACATGCTGGAGGGACTACATCTCTCGGCTGGCTTGGGAATGCCTTGGGATTCCCCCGGAGGAGCTGGGGGAGGTGTGTGTGGATCAGGAGGTCTGGGCGGCTTTGCTTGAGCTGCTGCCACCACGACCCGTCTCCGGATAAAGCGGAAGAAAATGGATGGATATATATATATATATATATATATATATATACATACATATACACATCTTCTTCTTCTTTGACTTTCTGCTGTTCCCGTTAGGGGGCGCCACAGCAGATCAATCGTTTCCATCTCACCCTGTACTCTGTATCTTCCTCTGTCACACCAACCACCTGCATGTCCTCCCTCAACACATCCATAAACCTCCGCTTTGGCCTCCCTCTTCTCCTCCTGCCTTGTTGCTCCATCCTCAGCAACCTTCTTCATATATACCCTGGGTCACTCCTCTGCACATGTCCAAACCATCTCAATCTCGCATCTCTGACTTTGTCTCTAAACCGTCCCACTTGAGCTGTCCCTCTGATATGTTCATTCTTAATCTTGTTCATTCTCGTCAGTCCCAAAGAAAATCTCAACATCTTCAGCTCTGCCACCTTCAGCTCTTCCCCCTGTCTTTTTGTTAGTGCCACCGTCTCTAAGCCGTACAACATAGCTGGTCTCACTACTGTCTTGTAAACTTTCCCCTTCACGCTTGCTGATATTCTTCGGTCACAAATAACTTCTGCCACCTTTCTCTATCCACTCCACCCTGCCTGCACTCTTCTTCACCTCTCTACCACACTCTCCATTCCTTTGAACAGTTGACCCCAAATATTTAAACTCATCTACTTTCACCACTTCTACTCCTTGTAACTGCACTATTCCACTGGGTTCCCTCCCATTCACACACATGTACTCAGTCTTGCTTCTACTGACTTTCATTCCCCTTCTCTCCGAAGCATATCTCCACCTCTCCAGACTAGACTCAACTTGCTCTCTACTCTCACTACAGATCACAATGTTATCTGCAAACATCATAGTCCTTGGGGACTCCTGTCTGATCTCATCCGTCAACCTGTCCATCAGCACTGCAAACAAGAATGCACTCAGAGCTGATTGTTGGTATAATCCCACCTCCACTTTGAATGAGTCTGTCATTCCGACTGCGCATCTCACTGCTGTCACACTATTCTTGTACATGTCCTGCACTACCCTAACATACTTCTCTGCCACTCCAGACTTCCTCATACAATACCACAGTTCTTCTCTTGGCACCCTATCATAAGTCCACAAACACACAATGTAACTCTTTCTGGCCTTCTCTGTACTTCTCCAACAGTATTCTCAGAGCAAACATTGCATCTGTAGAGCTCTTTCTTGGCATGAAACCATATTGCTGCTCACAGATCTTCACCTGTTTTCTCAGCTTAGCTTCTACTACTCTTTCCCATAACTTCATGCTGTGGCTGAACAACTTTATGCCTCTGCAGTTACTGCAGCTCTGCACATCATCCTTGTTCTTGAAAACAGGAACCAGCACACTTCGTCTCCACTCCTCAAGCATCCTCTCACTTTCCAAGATTCTATTAAACAATCTGGTTAGAAACTCTACTGCCATCTTTCCTAGACATTTCCATGCCTCCACTGGAATGTCATCTTGACCAACTGCTTTTCCACTCTTCATCCTCTTCATAACAGCCCTCACTTCTTCCTTACTAATCTCTTGTACTTCACATGGGGATTGCACTAGTACATAAATAATCCCACCACTGAATTGGTCATCTTCATTCCCTTCGTCCCCCTGGAAGATGTCCAACAGTAGGTGCTCAGGAGGCATTTGTTCAAGACCTAGTGCCTCTACTTTGACATCTTTCAGGATGCCAGACTCCTCACCCATTCTCTAAACCAGACTGTCACTCAGCAAAGTAACTCCTTCAGTCGCTTGCCTGATCTCAGTTTTAGGCACAATAACCAAAACAAGGCACACTTGTGCACTGAGCTTCCCTCACCCACAGAGAAGGAAAACTATGGCTTCAGAAAGTTAAAAAAAAAAAAAAAAATCATATCATGTACTGCTTCTACCTGTGCACCTAAAACAGGTGATCTCATAATCAGCATTCCACCCTTGCCTATGAATATGTTGGGCCGTTAGAGTAAATTGAATGGAATCCTGTATACAGCATACTTGATGCTTTTAATTATCTCATGCTCGAGACCTGTTTTAAGGTAGGGGTATGAAGGAAATGCTGATTCTGAGGGGGAATAAAGCAAACCAACACTGTTCAAGAAATTAGGGGTCCTTAGAGGGTCTTTGAGAAATCCAGTCATCCTTAATTCCTAATTTGGTGAGTCTGATTTTGTTCAAGCTATTATGTTCACAAGAAAATGTGACTGATCTTCAGTCGCAAGGATACATAGAGAGTGCAATTCTTTGTCCCTCACAGATCATAAGTTGGACAGTATATGTCATTTTTGCCTGTCTACGCTTTAGTGTAGACACTAAATTATGTCCGTTTTAAAAATCTGCTATTATGATATGACACCAATACAGACATCCTCAAACTGAGTTCTAAGCACTTAGTGCCTGCCTAAAATACATTCAGATTAAGCTGCAAGACCTGTTATAATTCAGCATCACAGCTATTTGGCTCATTCAGTCTCACACATGAAGACGGTGCCACCTAGAGGTGCATTTGCACGCTCTTGATTAAGCCAAGTTATGGCCTACAGTGCTGTATTTCCATATCCGTGTGCAGTATCTACACTTCAGCTATTGCTCACATTCTACATACAGAAGCACATATATGAAACATGATGCAACTTAAAAAGGGGACAAAACTGATTTCTGTGGGTACTGATGTGCATATTTTAATCATATGCCTACATAGACAAAAGCTAAGAATGCGCTGAATGTGAATTTCTGCAGAAATTTGTTGCATTTCATTAATCAATCAATCAATCAATTTTTTTATATAGCGCCAAATCACAACAAACAGTTGCCCCAAGGCGCTTTATATTGCAAGGCAAGGCCATACAATAATTATGTAAAACCCCAACGGTCAAAATGACCCCCTGTGAGCAAGCACTTGGCTACAGTGGGAAGGAAAAACTCCCTTTTAACAGGAAGAAACCTCCAGCAGAACCAGGCTCAGGGAGGGGCAGTCTTCTGCTGGGACTGGTTGGGGCTGAGGGAGAGAACCAGGAAAAAGACATGCTGTGGAGGGGAGCAGAGATCGATCACTAATGATTAAATGCAGAGTGGTGCATACAGAGCAAAAAGAGAAAGAAACAATGCATCATGGGAACCCCCCAGCAGTCTACGTCTATAGCAGCATAACTAAGGGATGGTTCAGGGTCACCTGATCCAACCCTAACTATAAGCTTTAGCAAAAAGGAAAGTTTTAAGCCTAATCTTAAAAGTAGAGAGGGTGTCTGTCTCCCTGATCTGAATTGGGAGCTGGTTCCACAGGAGATGAGCCTGAAAGCTGAAGGCTCTGCCTCCCATTCTACTCTTACAAACCCTAGGAACTACAAGTAAGCCTGCAGTCTGAGAGCGAAGCGCTCTATTGGGGTGATATGGTACTACGAGGTCCCTAAGATAAGATGGGACCTGATTATTCAAAACCTTATAAGTAAGAAGAAGAATTTTAAATTCTATTCTAGAATTAACAGGAAGCCAATGAAGAGAGGCCAATATGGGTGAGATATGCTCTCTCCTTCTAGTCCCCGTCAGTACTCTAGCTGCAGCATTTTGACTTAACTGAAGGCTTTTTAGGGAACTTTTAGGACAACCTGATAATAATGAATTACAATAGTCCAGCCTAGAGGAAATAAATGCATGAATTAGTTTTTCAGCATCACTCTGAGACAAGACCTTTCTGATTTTAGAGATATTGCGTAAATGCAAAAAAGCAGTCCTACATATTTGTTTAATATGCGCTTTGAATGACATATCCTGATCAAAAATGACTCCAATATTTCTCACAGTATTACTAGAGGTCAGGGTAATGCCATCCAGAGTAAGGATCTGGTTAGACACCATGTTTCTAAGATTTGTGGGGCCAAGTACAATAACTTCAGTTTTATCTGAGTTTAAAAGCAGGAAATTAGAGGTAATCCATGTCTTTATGTCTGTAAGAAAATCCTGCAGTTTAGCTAATTGGTGTGTGTCCTCTGGCTTCATGGATAGATAAAGCTGGGTATCATCTGCGTAACAATGAAAATTTAAGCAATACCGTCTAATAATACTGCCTAAGGGAAGCATGTATAAAGTGAATAAAATTGGTCCTAGCACAGAACCTTGTGGAACTCCATAATTAACTTTAGTCTGTGAAGAAGATTCCCCATTTACATAAACAAATTGTAATCTATTAGACAAATATGATTCAAACCACCGCAGCGCAGTGCCTTTAATACCTATGGCATGCTCTAATCTCTGTAATAAAATTTTATGGTCAACAGTATCAAAAGCAGCACTGAGGGCTAACAGAACAAGCACAGAGATGAGTCCACTGTCCGAGGCCATAAGAAGATCATTTGTAACCTTCACTAATGCTGTTTCTGTACTATGATGAATTCTAAAACCTGACTGAAACTCTTCAAATAGACCATTCCTCTGCAGATGATCAGTTAGCTGTTTTACAACTACCCTTTCAAGAATTTTTGAGAGAAAAGAGTCTATTATTAGACTCTATTGGCTTTGCTCAAAAAGTAAATGAGTCCACCCACCACTTTAATCATATCTTAGATCTTGTTCTGACTTATGGTATGGAAATAGAAGACTTAACAGTATTCCCTGAAAACTCCCTTCTGTCTGATCATTTCTTAATAACATTTACATTTACTCTGATGGACTACCCAGCAGTGGGGAATAAGTTTCATTACACTAGAAGTCTTTCAGAAAGCGCTGTAACTAGGTTTAAGGATATGATTCCTTCTTTATGTTCTCTAATGGCATATACCAACACAGTTCAGAGTAGCTACCTAAACTCTGTAAGTGAGATAGAGTATCTCGTCAATAGTTTTACATCCTCATTGAAGACAACTTTGGATGCTGTAGCTCCTCTGAAAAAGAGAGCTTTAAATCAGAAGTGCCTGACTCCGTGGTATAACTCACAAACTCGTAGCTTAAAGCAGATAACCCGTAAGTTGGAGAGGAAATGGCGTCTCACTAATTTAGAAGATCTTCACTTAGCCTGGAAAAAGAGTCTGTTGCTCTATAAAAAAGCCCTCCGTAAAGCTAGGACATCTTTCTACTCATCACTAATTGAAGAAAATAAGAACAACCCCAGGTTTCTTTTCAGCACTGTAGCCAGGCTGACAAACAGTCAGAGCTCTATTTCCTAGGGTTTGTAAGAGTAGAATAGGAGGCAGAGCCTTCAGCTTTCAGGCTCCTCTCCTGTGGAACCAGCTCCCAATTCAGATCAGGGAGACAGACACCCTCTCTACTTTTAAGATTAGGCTTAAAACTTTCCTTTTTGCTAAAGCTTATAGTTAGGGCTGGATCAGGTGACCCTGAACCATCCCTTAGTTATGCTGCTATAGACGTAGACTGCTGGGGGGTTCCCATGATGCATTGTTTCTTTCTCTTTTTGCTCTGTATGCACCACTCTGCATTTAATCATTAGTGATCGATCTCTGCTCCCCTCCACAGCATGTCTTTTTCCTGGTTCTCTCCCTCAGCCCCAACCACTCCCAGCAGAAGACTGCCCCTCCCTGAGCCTGGTTCTGCTGGAGGTTTCTTCCTGTTAAAAGGGAGTTTTTCCTTCCCACTGTAGCCAAGTGCTTGCTCACAGGGGGTCGTTTTGACCGTTGGGGTTTTACATAATTATTGTATGGCCTTGCCTTACAATATAAAGCGCCTTGGGGCAACTGTTTGCTGTGATTTGGCGCTATATAAAAAAATTGATTGATTGATTGAAAAGGAAGGTTGGAGATTGGCCTATAATTAGCTAAGATAGCTGGGTCAATTGATGGCTTTTTAAGTAATGGTTTAATTACTGCCACCTTAAAAGCCTGTGGTACATAGCCAACTAATAAAGATAGATTGATCATATTTAAGATCGAAGCATTAAATAATGGTAGGGCTTCCTTGAGCAGCCTGGTAGGAATGGGGTCTAATAAACATGTTGATGGTTTGGATGAAGTAACTAATGAAAATAACTCAGACAGAACAATCGGAGAGAAAGAGTCTAACCAAATACCGGCATCACTGAAAGCAGCCAAAGATAACGATACGTCTTTGGGATGGTTATGAGTAATTTTTTCTCTAATAGTTAAAATTTTGTTAGCAAAGAAAGTCATGAAGTCATTACTAGTTAAAGTTAATGGAATACTCAGCTCAATAGAGCTCTGACTCTTTGTCAGCCTGGCTACAGTGCTGAAAAGAAACCTGGGGTTGTTCTTATTTTCTTCAATTAGTGATGAGTAGAAAGATGTCCTAGCTTTACGGAGGGCTTTTTTATAGAGCAACAGACTCTTTTTCCAGGCTAAGTGAAGATCTTCTAAATTAGTGAGACGCCATTTCCTCTCCAACTTACGGGTTATCTGCTTTAAGCTACGAGTTTGTGAGTTATACCACGGAGTCAGGCACTTCTGATTTAAAGCTCTCTTTTTCAGAGGAGCTACAGCATCCAAAGTTGTCTTCAATGAGGATGTAAAACTATTGACGAGATACTCTATCTCACTTACAGAGTTTAGGTAGCTACTCTGCACTGTGTTGGTATATGGCATTAGAGAACATAAAGAAGGAATCATATCCTTAAACCTAGTTACAGCGCTTTCTGAAAGACTTCTAGTGTAATGAAACTTATTCCCCACTGCTGGGTAGTCCATCAGAGTAAATGTAAATGTTATTAAGAAATGATCAGACAGAAGGGAGTTTTCAGGGAATACTGTTAAGTCTTCTATTTCCATACCATAAGTCAGAACAAGATCTAAGACATGATTAAAGTGGTGGGTGGACTCATTTACTTTTTGAGCAAAGCCAATAGAGTCTAATAATAGATTAAATGCAGTGTTGAGGCTGTCATTCTCAGCATCTGTGTGGATGTTAAAATCGCCCACTATAATTATCTTATCTGAGCTAAGCACTAAGTCAGACAAAAGGTCTGAAAATTCACAGAGAAACTCACAGTAACGACCAGGTGGACGATAGATAATAACAAATAAAACTGGTTTTTGGGACTTCCAATTTGGATGGACAAGACTAAGAGTCAAGCTTTCAAATGAATTAAAGCTCTGTCTGGGTTTTTGATTAATTAATAAGCTGGAATGGAAGATTGCTGCTAATCCTCCGCCCTGGCCCGTGCTACGAGCATTCTGACAGTTAGTGTGACTCGGGGGTGTTGACTCATTTAAACTAACATATTCATCCTGCTGTAACCAGGTTTCTGTAAGGCAGAATAAATCAATATGTTGATCAATTATTATATCATTTACCAACAGGGACTTAGAAGAGAGAGACCTAATGTTTAATAGACCACATTTAACTGTTTTAGTCTGTGGTGCAGTTGAAGGTGCTATATTATTATTAATTCAATCAATCAATCAATCAATCAATCAATCAATCAATCATTTTTTTTTTTTTATATATAGCGCCAAACAGTTTTTTTTAATTAAAAAAAAAAATCAGCACATGAATAGTGTACATTTTCAAACTGGTGACTCTCGTCTTTCTTGCTTCTTGTTTGTGTTCAATGCCTGCACAGTAGCAGGGCCTCCTACTGCGCAGCATTGTGTGTTAGCTCCAACAGCACCTCTGGGGTAATAGCAGTTGCAGTTCTATGCCTTGTGTGATGTGTGACAGAATGTATTTATGCATGTTGTGCATTTTCATACATCTCTTGGGGTTCCCGGCTGTATATCTCGGTAGTCTCTGACGTCTATCTTTAAATTCGCACTGCATTCAGTTGAGATTATTTAAGATACAGTCACAGAAAGGATGTATGCTGGGCTTTGTGTAGACATCAGCAAACATATATCAACAATATCGCTCACTTTAAGAAGGTCTCTCTGTTCTACCTTCAAGGATATCATCAATCAATCAATCAACTTTTTTCTTGTATAGCGCCAAATCACAACAAACAGTTGCCCCAAGGCACTCCACATTGCAAGGCAAGGCCATACAATAATTATGAAACACAGTCTACGTCTAAAGCAACATAACCAAGGGATGGTCCAGGGTCACCCGATCCAGCCCTAACTATAAGCCTTAGCGAAAAGGAAAGTTTTAAGCCTAATCTTAAAAGTAGAGAGGGTATCTGTCTCCCTGATCTGAATTGGGAGCTGGTTCCACAGGAGAGGAGCCTGAAAGCTGAAGGCTCTGCCTCCCATTCTACTCTTACAAACCCTAGGAACTACAAGTAAGCCCGCAGTCTGAGAGCGAAGCGCTCTAATGGGGTAATATGGTACTACGAGGTCCCTAAGATAAGATGGGACCTGATTATTCAAAACCTTATAAGTAAGAAGAAGAATTTTAAATTCTATTCTAGCATTAACAGGAAGCCAATGAAGGGAGGCCAACACGGGTGAGATATGCTCTCTCCTGCTAGTCCCCGTCAGTACTCTAGCTGCAGCATTCTGAACCAACTGAAGGCTTTTTAGGGAACTTTTAGGACAACCTGATAATAATGAATTACAATAGTCCAGCCTAGAGGAAATAAATGCATGAATTAGTTTTTCAGCATCACTCTGAGACAAGACCTTTCTGATTTTAGAGATATTGCGTAAATGCAAAAAGGCAGTCCTACATATTTGTTTAATATGCGCTTTGAATGACATATCCTGATCAAAAATAACTCCAAGATTTATCACAGTATTACTAGAGATCAGGGAAATGCCATCCAGAGTAACGATCTGGTTAGACACCATGCTTCTAAGATTTGTGGGGCCAAGTACAATAACTTCAGTTTTATCTGAGTTTAAAAGCAGGAAATTAGAGGTCATCCATGTCTTTATGTCTGTAAGACAATCCTGCAGTTTAGCTAATTGGTGCGTATCCTCTGGCTTCATGGATAGATAAAGCTGGGTATCATCTGCGTAACAATGAAAATTTAAGCAATACCATCTAATAATACTGCCCAAGGGAAGCATGTATAAAGTGAATAAAATTGGTCCTAGCACAGAACCTTGTGGAACTCCATAATTAACTTTAGTCTGTGAAGAAGATTCCCCATTTACATGAACAAACTGTAATCTATTAGACAAATATGATTCAAACCACCGCAGCGCAATGCCTTTAATACCTATGACATGCTCTAATCTCTGTAATAAAATTTTATGGTCAACAGTATCAAAAGCAGCACTGAGGTCCAACAGAACAAGCACAGAGATAAGTCCACTGTCCGAAGCCATAAGAAGATCATTTGTAACCTTCACTAATGCTGTTTCTGTACTATGATGAATTCTAAAACCTGACTGAAACTCTTCAAATAGACCATTCCTCTGCAGGTGATCAGTTAGCTGTTTTACAACTACCCTCTCAAGAATCTTTGAGAGAAAAGGAAGGTTGGAGATTGGCCTATAATTAGCTAAGATAGCTGGGTCAAGTGATGGCTTTTTAAGTAATGGTTTAATTACTGCCACCTTAAAGGCCTGTGGTACATAACCAACTAACAAAGATAGATTGATCATATTTAAGATTGAAGCATTAAATAATGGTAGGACTTCCTTGAGCAGCCTGGCAGGAATGGGGTCTAATAAGCATGTTGATGGTTTGGATGAAGTAACTAATGAAAATAACTCAGACAGAACAATCGGAGAGAAAGAGTCTAACCAAATACCGGCATCACTGAAAGCAGCCAAAGATAACGATACATCTTTGGGATGGTTATGAGTAATTTTTTCTCTAATAGTCAAAATTTTGTTAGCAAAGAAAGTCATGAAGTCATTACTAGTTAAAGTTAATGGAATACTCAGCTCAATAGAGCTCTGACTCTTTGTCAGCCTGGCTACAGTGCTGAAAAGAAACCTGGGGTTGTTCTTATTTTCTTCAATTAGTGATGAGTAGAAAGATGTCCTAGCTTCACGAAGGGCTTTCTTATAGAGCAACAAACTCTTTTTCCAGGCTAAGTGAAGATCTTCTAAATTAGTGAGACGCCATTTCCTCTCCAACTTACGGGTTATCTGCTTTAAGCTACGAGTTTGTGAGTTATACCACGGAGTCAGACACTTCTGATTTAAAGCTCTCTTTTTCAGAGGAGCTACAGCATCCAAAGTTGTCTTCAATGAGGATGTAAAACTATTGACAAGATACTCTAACTCCCTTACAGAGTTTAGGTAGCTACTCTGCTCTGTGTTGGTATATGACATTAGAGAACATAAAGAAGGAATCATCTCCTTAAACCTAGTTACAGCGCTTTCTGAAAGACTTCTAGTGTAATGAAACTTATTCCCCACTGCTGGGTAGTCCATCAGGGTAAATGTAAATGTTATTAAAAAATGATCAGACAAAAGGGAGTTTTCAGGGAATACTGTTAAGTCTTCTATTTCCATACCATAAGTCAGAACAAGATCTAAAATATGATTAAAGTGGTGGGTGGACTCATTACTTTTTGAGCAAAGCCGATAGAGTCTAATAATAGATTAAATGCAGTGTTGAGGCTGTCATTCTCAGCATCTGTGTGGATGTTAAAATCGCCCACTATAATTATCTTATCTGAGCTAAGCACTAAGTCAGACAAAAGGTCTGAAAATTCACAGAGAAACTCACAGTAACGACCAGGTGGACGATAGATAATAACAAATAAAACTGGTTTTTGGGACTTCCAATTTGGATGGACAAGACTAAGAGACAAGCTTTCAAATGAATTAAAGCTCTGTCTAGGTTTTTGATTAATTAATAAGCTGGAATGGAAGATTGCTGCTAATCCTCCGCCCCGGCCCGTGCTACGAGCATTCTGACAGTTAGTGTGACTCGGGGGTGTTGACTCATTTAAACTAACATATTCATCCTGCTGTAACCAAGTTTCTGTTAGGCAGAATAAATCAATACGTTGATCAATTATTATATCATTTACCAACAGGGACTTAGAAGAAAGAGACCTAATGTTTAATAGACCACATTTAACTGTTTTAGTCTGTGGTGCAATTGAAGGTGCTATATTATTTTTTCTTTTTGAATTTTTATGCTTAAATAGATTTTTGCTAGTTATTGGTGGTCTGGGAGCAGGCACCGTCTCTACGGGGATGGGGTAATAGGGGGATGGCAGGGGGAGAGAAGCTGCAGAGAGGTGTATAAGACCACAGCTCTGCCTCCTGGTCCCAACGCTAGACAGTCACAGTTTGGAGGATCCCAAAAAATTGGCCAGATTTCTAGAAATGAGAGCTGCTCCCTCTAAAGTGGGATGGATGCCGTCTCTCCTAACAAAACCAGGTTTTCCCCAGAAGCTTTGCCAATATCATGTCAGCAAGTTGTCTCAGGAGGTTTTAGTTCCAAAAAGGACTGCAAAGAAATCTCTCCAGCGCTGGTCAACAGAAGCTTCCCTTACAAAAAAGCATGCTTAAAGTTTATTTCCTTCAATAAACTCAAGTAAATTTCAAGTTTACTTTCCAAGTATACTTGTAGGTACTATTCCATTATTTCTTGGGAATAAATTTGCCCACTTCTAGTTTATGAAAGTGTACTTGTCAGTACACTTTCAGCGCAAGAGTAGTAAAGTTTGAGTACATAATTTTATTTTACAGTGCAAGTGAACTCATAGGTAGTCATGTATGCAGCCCATTTTTTAGTTCATGAAACTACAGTGATTTTACTGTATGATTGGGATTTGAACCAAACATCTTCTTGTCACAAGACAACCTCCTTAAACCCTAGACCATGAATTTCATCTTTGTAATCAGAGATTTAGGGGTTACCTGGACATACTTGCTTCTTATAGCTACAAGAATAAGCCATTACAAGTATTCAGGAAAGTGTAAGTGCACTTGGCAAACTGTCAGTATATGCCAACTATACTGAAGCTTTCCACTATATTTTTAGACTTTTCTGCATATTCCTCAGTGTACACCAAGTATAGTGTTCTGAAGATTAACATTGTCTACAGAAGGACCCCGAGGCTCTTGAATGGTGGTCAAATCCATGACAGTTTCATTTTACAGTAGAAAATGCAAGGTGATGCACAGAGGATCAGGAAACAGTGAACATATCTTCATATTATATGCATAAAGATGTGGTGAAGTTACATCTACCTGACTGGAAAAGGATCTTTTTGCATATATAAGGCAAATAGGATTAGACATTTTTTTAATTGTGCTTTCTGTCTATAATCAGAAGCTCAAAGCACTTCACAGTGATGCCTTGCATTCAACCAGTCAGACACAAACACCGGGGTGCTGCAATGCAAGGCACTCACTACACACCAGGAGCAACTTAAGGATTAAGGACCTTGCCCAAGCATCCTTCTTTATTTTCTGGCCAGTCTGGGATTTGAACTGAGGATACTCTGGTCTCAAGCCCAATGTTTAGTCACTAGACCCTCATCTCCCTGAGATCATACAACCCCTGGCAAAAATTATGGAATCACTGGTCTCGGAGGATGTTCATTCAGTTGTTTATTTTTGTAGAAAAAAAAGCAGATCACAGACATGACACAAAACTAAAGTCATTTCAAATGGCAACTTTCTGGCTTTAAGAAACACTATAAGAAATCAGGAAAAAAATTGTGGCATTCAGTAACGGTTACTTTTTTAGACCAAGCAGAGGGAAAAAAAATATGGAATCACTCAATTCTGAGGAAAAAATTATGGAATCATGAAAAACAAAAGAACCCTCCAACACATCACTAGTATTTTGTTGCACCACCTCTGGCTTTTATAACAGCTTGCAGTCTCTGAGGCATGGACTTAATGAGTGACAAACAGTACTCTTCATCAATCTGGCTCCAACTTTCTCTGATTGCTGTTGCCAGATCAGCTTTGCAGGTTGGAGCCTTGTCATGGACCATTTTCTTCAACTTCCACCAAAGATGTTCAATTGGATTAAGATCCGGACTATTTGCAGGCCATGACATTGACCCTATGTGTCTTTTTGCAAGGAATGTTTTCACAGTTTTTGCTCTATGGCAAGATGCATTTTCATCTTGAAAAATGATTTCATCATCCCCAAACATCCTTTCAGTTGATGGGATAAGAAAAGTGTCCAAAATATCAACGTAAACTTGTGCATTTATTGATGATGTAATGACAGCCATCTCCCCAGTGCCTTTACCTGACATGCAGCCCCATATCATCAATGACTGTGGAAATGTACATGTTCTCTTCAGGCAGTCATCTTTATAAATCTCATTGGAACGGCACCAAACAAAAGTTCCAGCATCATCACCTTGCCCAATGCAGATTCGAGATTCATCACTGAATATGACTTTCATCCAGTCATCCACAGTCCATGATTGCTTTTGCTTAGCCCATTGTAACCTTGTTTTTTTTCTGTTTAGGTGTTAATGATAGCTTTCCTTTAGCTTTTCTGTGTTATGTGCAGACGCGGGTTGAGGAGCGGACCTGCGTCTGACTGAACCCAGCGCTAAATAATCAGAAAGCGGTTCCAAAAACAAAACAATTTTATTTTTTCTCCCGTGCAATAATTGGTGTACAACATAAATGTGCATTTGTCTGGCGAGGTGAAGGACGGTGCGCTCTCCAGCGCCGAAATGGATCAAAGCTCGGCGCTTCTGGACCCAGACTCACCGCCGAACACCCCCCAGGTGGATACGACAAACTGACTCTGTGAAGGATGGAAAAGGTGAGGTAAGTCAACAGCTACAACAAATATCCTTCAAAGGCACACACTATCAGCAACACATTCAGGTCTGAATTCAAGCTTTATGTAAATGAGCAGCTTCTCACAACAGGTGGAGGATCATCAGTCCTTACGCCACGGCAGTGAGAAGCGAGCTGCACAACTCTCATCAATATTCAAATATACTGCGTAACAAAATACCAAATTACTGTTAACACTTATTCAGACAATCAATCACCTCTGATGTGTGCTGACAGCATGTGTCCCTCACCCGTCCTCCTTCACAGGCACGATGTGTCAAACCCAGGTGCGGTCCTCAGCGTCTCACAAACGAATGTCACAAGGTCGAGTTCCCGGCAATTCTGCTTGAATTACTCATGGCTTAAATGCAGAACGCCATGTCATTATCTGCTTCAGCTGAAAGTCCTCAAGTCTGCACGTGAGCATCATCCACAGGTGCTGCAAATCATGCTGATGAGGGTGAAGGACTCTTCTGCCAGCACCTTCTCCACAGACAAAAACCAGTTTGCATACCACCTGGAGAGCAAAGAAAAGAAAACAACACCAAAATGTCCAGCCAAACCCCCCAACACACAACAGTACCCCCCCATCAACGGGAAGCCTCCCGGCGACCGAACAGACCAGGCCCGAGAACAGCACCTCCCTCCGGGGTCCACGTCAGGAAGCAGATGGTGTAACGCTCCCAAGGTCCACCGCAGACAGCAGGACAGGGCACCACGGCTGGAAGGCCGGCTGGCATCAATCAATTCAATCAATTTTTTTTTTATATAGCGCCAAATCACAACAAACAGTTGCCCCAAGGCACTTTATATTGTAAGGCAAGCAAGGCCATACAATAATTATGTAAAACCCCAACGGTCAAAACGACCCCCTGTGAGCAAGCACTTGGCTACAGTGGGAAGGAAAAACTCCCTTTTAACAGGAAGAAACCTCCAGCAGAACCAGGCTCAGGGAGGGGCAGTCTTCTGCTGGGACTGGTTGGGGCTGAGGGAGAGAACCAGGAAAAAGACATGCTGTGGAGGGGAGCAGAGATCGATCACTAATGATTAAATGCAGAGTGGTGCATACAGAGCAAAAAGAGAAAGAAACAGTGCATCATGGGAACCCCCCAGCAGTCTATGTCTATAGCAGCATAACTAAGGGATGGTTCAGGGTCACCTGATCCAGCCCTAACTATAAGCTTTAGCAAAAAGGAAAGTTTTAAGCCTAATCTTAAAAGTAGAGAGGGTGTCTGTCTCCCTGATCTGAATTGGGAGCTGGTTCCACAGGAGAGGAGCCTGAAAGCTGAAGGCTCTGCCTCCCATTCTACTCTTACAAACCCTAGGAACTACAAGTAAGCCTGCAGTCTGAGAGCGAAGCGCTCTATTGGGGTGATATGGTACTACGAGGTCCCTAAGATAAGATGGGACCTGATTATTCAAAACCTTATAAGTAAGAAGGAGAATTTTAAATTCTATTCTAGAATTAACAGGAAGCCAATGAAGAGAGGCCAATATGGGTGAGATATGCTCTCTCCTTCTAGTCCCTGTTAGTACTCTAGCTGCAGCATTTTGAATTAACTGAAGGCTTTTTAGGGAACTTTTAGGACAACCTGATAATAATGAATTACAATAGTCCAGCCTAGAGGAAATAAATGCATGAATTAGTTTTTCAGCATCACTCTGAGACAAGACCTTTCTAATTTTAGAGATATTGCGTAAATGCAAAAAAGCAGTCCTACATATTTGTTTAATATGCGCTTTGAATGACATATCCTGATCAAAAATGACTCCAAGATTTCTCACAGTATTACTAGAGGTCAGGGTAATGCCATCCAGAGTAAGGATCTGGTTAGACACCATGTTTCTAAGATTTGTGGGGCCAAGTAAAATAACTTCAGTTTTATCTGAGTTTAAAAGTAGGAAATTAGAGGTCATCCATGTCTTTATGTCTGTAAGACAATCCTGCAGTTTAGCTAACTGGTGTGTGTCCTCTGGCTTCATGGATAGATAAAGCTGGGTATCATCTGCGTAACAATGAAAATTTAAGCAATACCGTCTAATAATACTGCCTAAGGGAAGCATGTATAAAGTGAATAAAATTGGTCCTAGCACAGAACCTTGTGGAACTCCATAATTAACTTTAGTCTGTGAAGAAGATTCCCCATTTACATGAACAAATTGTAATCTATTAGACAAATATGATTCAAACCACCGCAGCGCAGTGCCTTTAATACCTATGGCATGCTCTAGTCTCTGTAATAAAATTTTATGGTCAACAGTATCAAAAGCAGCACTGAGGTCTAACAGAACAAGCACAGAGATGAGTCCACTGTCTGAGGCCATAAGAAGATCATTTGTAACCTTCACTAATGCTGTTTCTGTACTATGATGAATTCTAAAACCTGACTGAAACTCTTCAAATAGACCATTCCTCTGCAGATTTCAAGAATTTTTGAGAGAAAAGGAAGGTTGGAGATTGGCCTATAATTAGCTACGATAGCTGGGTCAAGTGATGGCTTTTTAAGTAATGGTTTAATTACTGCCACCTTAAAAGCCTGTGGTACATAGCCAACTAACAAAGATAGATTGATCATATTTAAGATCGAAGCATTAAATAATGGTAGGGCTTCCTTGAGCAGCCTGGTAGGAATGGGGTCTAATAGACATGTTGATGGTTTGGATGAAGTAACTAATGAAAATAACTCAGACAGAACAATCGGAGAGAAAGAGTCTAACCAAATACCGGCATCACTGAAAGCAGCCAAAGATAACGATACGTCTTTGGGATGGTTATGAGTAATTTTTTCTCTAATAGTTAAAATTTTGTTAGCAAAGAAAGTCATGAAGTCATTACTAGTTAAAGTTAATGGAATACTCAGCTCAATAGAGCTCTGACTCTTTGTCAGCCTGGCTACAGTGCTGAAAAGAAACCTGGGGTTGTTCTTATTTTCTTCAATTAGTGATGAGTAGAAAGATGTCCTAACTTTACGGAGGGCTTTTTTATAGAGCAACAGACTCTTTTTCCAGGCTAAGTGAAGATCTTCTAAATTAGTGAGATGCCATTTCCTCTCCAACTTACGGGTTGTCTGCTTTAAGCTACGAGTTTGTGAGTTATACCACGGAGTCAGGCACTTCTGATTTAAAGCTCTCTTTTTCAGAGGAGCTACAGCATCCAAAGTTGTCTTCAATGAGGATGTAAAACTATTGACAAGATACTCTATCTCACTTACAGAGTTTAGGTAGCTACTCTGCACTGTGTTGGTATATGGCATTAGAGAACATAAAGAAGGAATCATATCCTTAAACCTAGTTACAGCGCTTTCTGAAAGACTTCTAGTGTAATGAAACCTATTCCCCACTGCTGGGTAGTCCATCAGAGTAAATGTAAATGTTATTAAGAAATGATCAGACAGAAGGGAGTTTTCAGGGAATACTGTTAAGTCTTCTATTTCCATACCATAAGTCAGAACAAGATCTAAGATATGATTAAAGTGGTGGGTGGACTCATTTACATTTTGAGCAAAGCCAATAGAGTCTAATAATAGATTAAATGCAGTGTTGAGGCTGTCATTCTCAGCATCTGTGTGGATGTTAAAATCGCCCACTATAATTATCTTATCTGAGCTAAGCACTAAGTCAGACAAAAGGTCTGAAAATTCACAGAGAAACTCACAGTAACGACCAGGTGGACGATAGATAATAACAAATAAAACTGGTTTTTGGGACTTCCAATTTGGATGGACAAGACTAATAGTCAAGCTTTCAAATGAATTAAAGCTCTGTCTGGGTTTTTGATTAATTAATAAGCTGGAATGGAAGATTGCTGCTAATCCTCCGCCTCGGCCCGTGCTACGAGCATTCTGACAGTTAGTGTGACTCGGGGGTGTTGACTCATTTAAACTAACATATTCATCCTGCTGTAACCAGGTTTCTGTAAGGCAGAATAAATCAATATGTTGATCAATTATTATATCATTTACCAACAGGGACTTAGAAGAGAGAGACCTAATGTTTAATAGACCACATTTAACTGTTTTAGTCTGTGGTGCAGTTGAAGGTGCCATATTATTTTTTTCTTTTTGAATTTTTATGCTTAAATAGATTTTTGCTGGTTATTGGTGGTCTGGGAGCAGACACCGTGTCTACGGGGATGGGGTAATGAGGGGATGGCAGGGGGAGAGAAGCTGCAGAGAGGTGTGTAAGACTACAACTCTGCTTCCTGGTCCCAACCCTGGATAGTCACGGTTTGGAGGATTTAAGAAAATTGGCCAGATTTCTAGAAATGAGAGCTGCTCCATCCAAAGTGGGATGGATGCCGTCTCTCCTAACAAGACCAGGTTTTCCCCAGAAGCTTTGCCAATTATCTATGAAGCCCACCTCATTTTTTGGACACCACTCAGACAGCCAGCAATTCAAGGAGAACATGCGGCTAAACATGTCACTCCCGGTCCGATTGGGGAGGGGCCCAGAGAAAACTACAGAGTCCGACATTGTTTTTGCAAAGTTACACACCGATTCAATGTTAATTTTAGTGACCTCCGATTCATCATCAAACATCAACAAAAAACCCCAAAAAGTCCCATATACAACCCAACATACAAGAAAAAACACAAAACCCACCCAAACCCTCCCCAGGGGACCATCCCATCCAACCCCCGGAAGAAAAGAAAAACACCCAAATCCAGCAACCCAACACAGCCCCACCAACACAATACCAACATAAATTCACAAAGAAAAATAACAAACAACCCCCCCAGAACGACTTGCAGAGCCCAACACCCCCCAGAAGACCATTACCGCCAGTTCCAGGAGAAACAGCCAAAGCCAGAATCCCACAGAGGTCCCCAGGTACACATGGAGCAACAGCGCCCCCCAGAGGACCGTACCATCAACCCCAGGAGGCACCCTCCCCACAACCCAGGAACCCCAGACCCGGCCACACTTGGCTAGTCGGCCCCACAAGCCAATTTCCCCCCAGAGGACCGTCCCATCAACCCTGGAGGTGGAACCTGGAAGGAAACATAACACAAAATCCAACCCCGGGCGGACTTCATTAAACCACCCCGGGGGCAAATAAAACAACCGGCAAACCCTGTTACCCCCCCCCCCCAGCACCCCGAAAGACCCCAGATCACTCCCACAGCCTATCGTTAGCCCTATTTTGGTGAACGGCACAAAACTACTAAGCTGGGGAAGGAAACAGGAAAAACTAACCCGGTCCCATCCCTGAAGCGCAGCGGAAAACCGGAAAGACGTCCGGTGCCCCAACCCGACCACACCACCAGCCTCTCGGGAGGGGTGGAACTACCGAAATGGCGAACGGCAACAGATCGGCCCACCACTCCGACTGAGGTATGTTCCCGCTGCACCACACCCCGGTAACACCAATGACGAACGGTCAAAGGCCCACCGAGGCTGGAGAGGAACCAGGCCCTAACCAAACCCAAAAAAACGCCCCTGACAACCCCCCCCAAGGTGCAGAGGTCTTCTGAGAAACGCTCAGCGTGACCAACCTGCAGCACCCCACAACCCAAAAGACAAACGGTCTCAGAGCAATGTGAGGATGGGGTTAGGGAAGCAGGGAAATAAAAACAACAAAACAAAATGACCCAATCCTTAAACAAAAATTACCTAACTTCAAATAATGATTACCTGAGTCCAGCCGAGCTCTGAACTGCCAGTCGTTCACTCCACCAGAACCGCCTCTAAATCCCCAAACAATTTATAACCCCTTACAAAAAAAACAAAAATAGCCCAAATAACTAAACAACCAAAGATCTTCCCCCCCTTTTTTTTTTTTTGTGTCCATTATTATGCCTGTCCAAGATCACCTGGAGATACATCATTGTTATCTTTCTTGACGCTTATGTGACCGGGGCAATATAGCGGCTTCAGCTCGTCTTTTAATGAATCATTCAAACCATCCACAAACACTCCACTCAAAGCTGCGGCATTCCAACCGGACTGAGCAGAAAAAATTCGGAAATCCACGGAATAATCCGCTGCACTCCGCCTCCCCTTGGGTGACAGAGTTATCTGCACCGGTATCGATGGTGCTGCAAATGGAGCAGCAGGAAGCGGAACGGCTTGCGCTGCAAGCTCCGTAACGCGGGCATCTGTTTGTTTAATTTGATTTGTGAGAGGCCGTAATTGCTCCCATATCTTCTCCAAGTATTCTTGAACTTTTTCAGCAAATGGAACCGCTTCTGCCGATGGGTCCATTTTGGAATGGCCGGGAACTACTGTTATGTGCAGACGCGGGTTGAGGAGCGGACCTGCGTCTGACTGAACCCAGTGCTAAATAACCAGAAAGCGGTTCCAAAAACAAAACAATTTTATTTTTTCTTCCGTGCAATAATTGGTGTACAACATAAATGTGCGTTTGTCTGGCGAGGTGAAGGACGGCGCGCTCTCCAGCGCCGAAATGGATCAAAGCTCGGCGCTTCTGGACCCAGACTCACCGCCGAACACCCCCCAGGTGGATACGACAAACTGACTCTGTAAAGGATGGAAAAGGTGAGGTAAGTCAACAGCTACAACAAATATCCTTCAAAGGCACACACTATCAGCAACACATTCAGGTCTGAATTCAAGCTTTATGTAAATGAGCAGCTTCTCACAACAGGTGGAGGATCATCAGTCCGTACGCCACGGCAGTGAGAAGCGAGCTGCACAACTCTCATCAATATTCAAATATGCGTAACAAAATACCAAATTACTGTTAACACTTATTCAGACAATCAATCACCTCTGATGTGTGCTGACAGCATGTGTCCCTCACCCGTCCTCCTTCACAGGCACGATGTGTCAAACCCAGGCGCGGTCCTCAGCGTCTCACAAACGAACGTCACAAGGTCGAGTTCCCGGCAATTCTGCTCGAATTACTCATGGCTTAAATGCAGAACGCCATCTCATTATCTGCTTCAGCTGAAAGTCCTCAAGTCTGCACGTGAGCATCATCCACAGGTGCTGCAAATCATGCTGATGAGGGTGAAGGACTCTTCTGCCAGCACCTTCTCCACAGACAAAAACAAGTTTGCATACCACCTGGAGAGCAAAGAAAAGAAAACAACACCAAAATGTCCAGCCAAACCCCCCAACACACAACATTCTGTATGTAAATCCCATTTCCTTTAGGCGGTTTCTTACAGTTCGGTCACAGACGTTGACTCCAGTTTCCTCCCATTCGTTCCTCATTTGTTTTGTTGTGCATTTTTGATTTTTGAGACATATTGCTTTAAGTTTTCTGTCTTGACGCTTTGATGTCTTCCTTGGTCTACCAGTATGTTTGCCTTTAACAACCTTCCCATGTTGTTTGAATTTGGTCCAGAGTTTAGACACAGCTGACTGTGAACAACCAACATCTTTTGCAACATTGCATGATGATTTACCCTCTTTTAAGAGTTTGATAATCCTCTCCTTTGTTTCAATTGACATCTCTCGTGTTGGAGCCATGATTCATGTCAGTCCACTTGGTGCAATAGCTCTCCAAGGTGTGATCACTCCTTTTTAGATGCAGACTAACGAGCAGATCTGATTTGATGCAGGTGTTAGTTTTGAGGATGAAAATTTACAGGGTGATTCCATAATTTATTCCTTAGAATTGAGTGAGTCCATATTTTTTTCCCTCTGCTTGGTCTAAAAAAGTAACCGTTACTGACTGCCACAATTTTTTTTCCTGATTTCTTATAGTGTTTCTTAAAGCCAGAAAGTTGCCATTTGAAATGACTTTAGTTTTGTGTCATGCCTGTGATCTGCTTTTTTTTCTACAAAATTACACAACTGAATGAACATCCCCCGAGGCTGGTGATTCCATAATTATTGCCAGGGGTTGTATGTACACCTGCACATATTGGTTAAGACCTTGTTCACGTCATTAGCATGGCCACATCTAGCAGGATGGAAATTGTGCCCGATACCCCCATGTACAAGAAGTGTAGTGAGCTTATAGAACATCCAATGCTGTGCCACTAAAATACTTCAAGCAGTTAAGGACCAATGTCCTGAAAAACTAAGTAAAACTTGGGTTACCAAGTCGATTACAGACTAGAAAGGGGGATATTTTATTGAGATGTACAAGCGCACACAACAAGTACATGGTAGCTGCAGATTATATTACAGTGCATCTGGAAAGTATTCAGTGCTTCACATTTTGTTATCTTACCGCTGTATTCCAAAATGGATGCAATTTTTTTTCCGCAAAATTCTACACACAATACCCCATAATGACAACATGAAAAAGTTTTTTTTTTTTTTTTTAATTTGGGCAAATGTATTAAAAATAAATAGATAAAAAAATACCCCTAAGAAATCACACATACATAAGTATTCACACCATTTGCTCAATACTTTGAGAATATTGAGGGGAAAATTAATCTATTCTATTTTGGAATAAAACGAACATAAAATGTGGAAGAAGTAAAGCGCTGTGAATACTTTCCAGATGCACTGTAAGATAGTTGAGAATAACAGAAGATGGCACCAGATCAAGCTGAGGAATGCAAGGGACAATGAAAGCATCAGGTAACAGTATTTCATCAACATGAACAGCCACACTGTGAAAACCAGGATTTGATGTTATGTGGGCCGCTGAAGAGGAGGTACTGCTGGCCCACCACCACCAGTCGGCGCCCAGCTTGGAGTGCGGGCTTCAAGCATGAGAGGGCGCCAGAGCTATTGGAAGTGACAGCTGTCACCTGTCAACCTCACCAGCTGTCTCTCATTAACCTCCTTACAAGAAGCGGATCACAACTCCACCTCCTCGCCGAGAAATCATCTACCACAAAGGTAATTTCTCTGCTGACTTATCGATTGTCAATTCCTGTGGTGATCCAGAAGAGGGACCAACAGGAGCTGCACGAGAGAAACGTATCTGGAGGTGGAGGTTTTCCCTCCCAGAGACTTTGAGTGTAAAGGTTGCTGGGTGTGAGGACTCACACTCACCTCCTTCTGTTTCTTCTTTGCCAGCAGTACCAGGGCCGACAACGGAGGACAGAGACCACCTGGGGATTCAGGACTTGGCGGCTCCGGTGTTCTTCAGGCCGTTGGTGGTGGAAGCGGTGTGGGCCCCGGCTCCTCGTTCATCAGAGGTCTCCTATCTTCGAGCCTGCCCACTGTCCTCTTGTATACAATTGGCACCTGTTATTTCTGTTTGTATTCCGTTGTATACTTTCGCAACATTAAATTGTTACTCCTTTTCTTATCCATTGTCCGTTCACTTGCACCCCCTGTTGTGGGTCCGTGTTACGACACCTTCCCAACATTTGACATACCTTGTTTTGCTGTTGCACTGGAAAAGTTTTTTGACCATCATGACTTCAGAGAATATGTCAAAGAAAAGGACCCAGACTCTATAAGACTCTACTTCCACAAGTTTTGCTCTCCACAGACTCATTATTTGCAGATCGGTTCTGCATCTTTTCCCATTTTGTTTGCATTGGTTCCACTTGGTTTTCAAACTGTCAAAGCTACTTTTGTCCCCCTCAACCTCCCTTTTTCTATTCTCAGATGTGGACTTCATCATGAATACAGAGTCATGGCCTCCAGCTACCGTTAGAGCATCTACTCACAGAGTCTACTCATCTCAGTTTGTATTTACTTTGCTGACTATAAAAGGAATAATTCTGAACCACGTACTCACAGAAGGATTGCAGATAGGGAATAGATGCTCAGTGGCAGGCGTTTGATGTGAGACACTGATCTGTTTGAGAATATGACAAGTGAGCACAGAGTGGTGATCACATGACCTGGTTCAGTCACCTTCACAGGAAAGTGTGACTGGGAGATGACATGACAAGAGTGGGACGGGATGGCAGGGGGTGTACAGAAATACACAAAAGTGTACATTTCCACATCCACAAATTGTCCAGTCATCCTGCTCAGTGAGGTTGTTGCACAGATGTGTGTGGCAATACTGATATTTTTAGGACAAAGAATGTCCAGGTTTTTAGGTTCCTGGTGTTTCCTGTCTTACTATGCAGTGTGAAAGTGATGCCAGATGTGATGACAAGACTTCTTTGGATGATCCTGGGGTAGAGGTGGGCGGATCGATCCTAATATCGATACCAATGCTGGTATTTATATTGAATGATCCTTGTGTAAAAAGATCGATACTCATGCATTTTTTTCTCTCCCGCACACACTGACTGCTGCACATACAGATTCATCAAAGTCTACTCTTTGTCTGTAAGAGCAGCATTGTGCTGTGTCATACAACACGGAGCAGCACACCCTTGTATTGTGGTTTGTCAGCCCTCTACCTCAGGAGATTTTGTTTTAAGTTATGTTTAGTGATATTTTTTAAACAAAAATGTTGATTGTGATAATAAAGTATTTTGTTCTCATGTACAATGTTTGGTGAAATTCTATCCTGGGTCTTTTGGATCCTTTGGATCTATGAAGCTTAAATATGAAAAAGTATCGGTATCGATATCGGCGACACTGGGTCTGTATTTACTTGGTATCAGATCAATACCAAAATTCCCGGTATTGCTCACCTCTATCCTGGGGTACTGCTGAAATGACTGTCAAATGAGGGGTTACTTAGGGAAACTTCGATCTTACTTGCACTGTGATGGAATGTCAACTATGACATTTTGGACATGTGGGACATTTTTTTTTTCCATAAACCAGCACCAAAGTGCCTCAGTGTTGAAGACTCCCACAAGCAGGAGAAGGTCAAGGGGATGCCCATGTTTCACCTGGCTGTGACACATACAAAGTTTAATTTTGAGAGGTCAGAATGGATCAGTTTCCTTCATTGGTGCAACCACCCAGGCAGAACCTGTGCATAATCCCACACTTGACCCTCAATAACCAGGAACTAGCTCTAAAATCTCATGCAAAACACATACTTTGCTGCATAAGCTTGAGCAATATTTGGACGCAGTTTTTTGTAGTAAGTCACGCTATTGTTGCATGCAGTAACTAAAGCGGGGAGGGGTCTCTATAAGGTTTTGCTGTGCCATTAGGTCATGTCTTGGAAAACTATTGCTGCTGTGCGACATGGTCTTGCAATTTTCTTGTGAAGCACAAATAACAGATTTCCAGGAACTTCATATATAGATCACTTTCAGTGGCATCCAAACTGACCTCATATATTTAACGGAGAAACATGAAATTGTAATCATGTTGCAGGTTGTTTTTGAGCTTCGCATGGCTGAAAACGGATGCAAGAGACTGGGGGACTGTTGCCACCCCTTCCAAGGTGTGACTACTCCTTCCCATGATGTCAGATTGGATTCCCCCACATATTCCTGCCTGTACACAAGATCCAAGTCAGTAGAGGTGGGCGATACCGGAAATTTTGGTATTGATCTGATACCAAGTAAATACAGACCCAGTCTCACCGATATTGATACCGATACTTTTTCATATTTAAGCTTCATAGATCCAAAGGATCCAAAACACCTAGGATAGAATTTCGCCAAACATTGTACGTGACAACAAAATACTTTATTATCACAATCAACATTTTTGTTTAAAAGAAGAAAAAAAATCACTCAACACAACTTAAAACAAAATCTTCTGATGTAGAGGGTTGACTCGAGGAGAGCGCTGAGTCGGCGGGCCAGGCTGAGCCTAGCTGCATGGCTGTTGGCTGGCGCCGCTGAGCCACATAACGGTGCAACAACAAAAGACCGGGGGGGGGGGGGGTGCGCTGCTCTGTGTTGTGAGACACAGCGCAGCGCTGCTCTTACTGACAGAGTAGACTTTGATGAATCTGCGTGCGCAGCAGTCAGTCCGTACGGGACAGAAAAAAGCTTGAGTATTGATCTTTTTACACGAAAATCGTTCAATATCAATACCAGTGTTGGTATCGATATTATCGATATTAGGATTGATCCGCTCACCTCTACAAGTCAGATCTTTGGGGGAAACAGTTCATACTGGTAGAGGTGTAGTCACACTGTGATTGACTAAGTCAACAGATTTAATTCATTACCGGTGGCAAAAACTGCCTCACCCGTTGGTCTCCTGTGCATTTTGGACTCTGATTGAATGAGTGGGCGGCTTGTTTCAGGTTCTAAACAGAACATTAATAAATAATGCATGGGAAAAAAAACTAATATTGTGGTTTAGTGAGTTGCACTGTTGCCTCACAGCAAGAAGGTCATGGGATCGCCTCCCACCTGTGGCCCTTCTGTATGGAGTTTGCATGTTATTCCCATGTTTGCATTTGTTCTCTCCCAGTGCTCTGGCTTCCTCCAACATCCAAAGACACGCAGTTAGGTGAATTGGTGACTTTAACGTGACCATAGGTGTGCATGTTGATGTGAATGTATTTGCCCATCTACATGTGGCCCTGCAATAGACTGGTGTCCTGTCCAGGGTGTACCCTGCCTCACACCCTATCACTACTGGAATAGGCTCCAACCCATCACCCTTAATTGGAGTAAGCGGGTATAGAAAATACTTGTAGATGTATTGATAAAACTAACATCTGCTGGTTGTCCACTGGCAAGCTACGAAGTAGTAGAGGAAAAAGTGTGCAACCACAGTGGAAACTATGTCCACTCAAATAGTTTTGAGCATGCAAAAACATTTCCAGCAGACTTGTGAGACATTACCTGACAAGGAACACATTTAAAACGAGTGAGAAAAAGGAGTTATACAGGACAAACATGCACATCAAGATTTTGTATGTTATTCATAAGTTTGCTCAATCTGTCAGAGTGTGACAGCTTCTTAAGGAATGGGCCTCTGGAACATAAGCGCAGACACACAAAATATCTTTCGAATGAATTTGGAGGGGACATATTCATTTATCAACTCACTGCATTATACAGGATGCAAGCCTCTGCTTATCCAAAGCTGAGAAAATATACAATTCTAGACATTCTTTACATTTCTAGTGTACCGAGATAAAATGTTATTCGGTGCCACATAAATAATAAAGAGTTGAATCTGAGTAGTAAGATGTCAGTTAGGGTGAAGGTGTACTGGCAAGAAGAGTTAAGCATCATCTTCATTCCCAGCTGCAGTGAAACCAAACCGCAGTTACACCGAGAGCGCTAACAAGCTGATGTGCTTCACTTTCACTGCGTCTCATCACAGTGAACCTGAGACATGAGGCTGACACAGACGCTCAAAGCGGCTCTGCTCGTGCCACACACTGCTGCGCGCCATCGCATCGCTCTGTGAATTACAGCTGCAGCAACTGGCTGTGCATGTGTTTGAAGTATCTTGTGCACAAGCAGAAACGGCATTTGAATGGTGCACAACATCCAGGAGAGACAGCAAAAAAAAAAAAAAAATGACTCGACTTCACGCAATAGAGATCCAGCATGATGATCAGCCTGGGAACATCCTTGTGGTTTTTCACAAAGCTCACTTTCTCATTAATATTTTGTTGATTTTTAGATCGACAAACTCCAAAAACCGTCCACACTGCTCTCTGGAACTCTTCCCCCACCCACCCTCTGTCTCTCCTTCTGTCTGCTCCAGTGTCACAGACTCAGTAACACCACAGCAGGAGGTGAAAGGAGGAGTGCTGGAGGCAGGAAGAGCAAGGTGGAAGGAGAGAACAGGTGCAAAAGTGCAGCACAGGATCTCGTCTGACAGCGCAAGACAGCGACGCCAAGATGTGTGACATCACGTAACGGAATGGAGACAGAGAGGGGAAAATAATTTGTTTGTGCCACTGTGCAAGCACGTATTCTGTTAACTGTTTGTATGCATCTGGGTCATTGTGTTTGTTTGCACACTGAGTGGGGCGCCAGGCAGCAGCTGGGACAGACTTCTGTTCTTCTCCCATTAATAAATGATCAGAGTGGGCCATCTGGAGAAAGGGAACCACCAAAACCACCAGAACCTGGTGCTGCATGAGACAGAGCAGAAGAGGTAGAATAAAGGACAGGGAAGGAATAAAATAAAAAACAGACAAGAGGGATGGGGGTAAAATCAATTCTGTTTAAAGGTATAGTTAGCAAATGAGCAAAAATAATGCGGGGTGAAACAAAATCTACTTTTGCAATTAAAAAGGTCATTCTGACTGGTCTGCTACAGAAAAAAGAAAAAAAAAATACAGCTCACTTGTTTGGCCACAAATTACCTTTTAAGCAAATAATTAGGGGACAGTTTATCTTCCACAAAAGTTTAATTCCACCAACTTTAAGTCACTTGTCATTTTTTGTAATAAAGTTTAACAGCTCGGGGGGGCTCGATTTACCGATCGATCTACAGTAGTGTTCAGAATAATAGTAGTGCTATGTGACTAAAAAGATTAATCCAGGTTTTGAGTATATTTCTTATTGTTACATGGGAAACAAGGTACCAGTAGTTTCAGTAGATTCTCACAAATCCAACAAGACCAAGCATTCATGATATGCACAATCTTAAGGCTATGAAATTGGGCTATTAGTAAAACAAAGTAGAAAAGGGGGTGTTCACAATAATAGTAGCATCTGCTGTTGACGCTACAAACTCAAAACTATTATGTTCAAACTGCTTTTTTAGCAATCCTGTGAATCACTAAACTAGTATTTAGTTGTATAACCACATGATTTCGTCACATCTGCGAGGCATTAATTTTGTTTGTTTGGAACCAAGATTTTGCTCGTTTACTAGTGTGCTTGGGGTCATTGTCTTGTTGAAACAGCCATTTCAAGGGCATGTCCTCTTCAGCATAAGGCAACATGACCTCTTCAAGTATTTTGACATATCCAAACTGATCCATGATACCTGGTATGCGATATATAGGCCCAACACCATAGTAGGAGAAACATGCCCATATCATGATGCTTGCACCACCATGCTTCACTGTGAACTGTGGCTTGAATTCAGAGTTTGGGGGTCATCTCACAAACTGTCTGCGGCCCTTGGACCCAAAAAGAACAATTTTACTGTCATCAGTCCACAAAATATTCCTCCATTTCTCTTTAGGCCAGTTGATGTGTTCTTTGGCAAATTGCAACCTCTTCTGCACGTGTTTTATTTAACAGAGGGACTTTGCGGGGGATTCTTGCAAATAAATTAGCTTCACACAGGCGTCTTCTAACTGTCACAGCACTTACAGGTAACTCCAGACTGTCTTTGATCATCCTGGAGCTGATCAATGGGTGAGCCTTTGCCATTCTGGTTATTCTTCTATCCATTTTGATGGTTGTTTTCTGTAAAGCATTGGAGATCATTGTAGATGAACAGCCTATAATTTTTTGCACCTGTGTATAGGTTTTCCCCTCTCCAATCAACTTTTTAATCAAACTACGCTGTTCTTCTGAACAATGTCTTGAATGTCCCATTTTCCTCAGGCTTTCAAAGAGAAAAGCATGTTCAACAGGTGCTGGCTTCATCCTTAAATAGGGGACACCTGATTCACACCTGTTTGTTCCACAAAATTGATGAACTCACTGACTGAATGCCACACTACTATTATTGTGAACACCCCCTTTTCTACTTTTTTTTACTAATAGCCCAATTTCATAGCCTTAAGAGTGTGCATATCATGAATGCTTGGTCTTGTTGGATTTGTGAGAATCTACTGAATCTACTGGTACCTGGTTTCCCATGTAACAATAAGAAATATACTCAAAACCTGGATTAATCTTTTTAGTCATATAGCACCACTATTATTCTGAACACTACTGTACGTTCCGACCCTCACCTATGGGCATGATATTTGGCTCATGACCAAAAGATCGCGAGTACAAGCGGCTGAGATGAGTTTCCTCCGCAGGGTGGCTGGGTGCTCCCTTAGAGATAGGGTGAGGAGTTCGGTCACTTGGGAGGAGCTCGGAGTCGAAGCCACTCCTTAGTTACAGGCACCTGAAGGACTCTCAGACCATGAGAAACAAAATTCTGTGCTCTGATCAGACAAGGATTGAACTCTTTGGTGTGAATGCCAGGCGTCATATTTGGAGGAAACCAGGCACCATCCTTATACTGAAGCATGGTGGTGGATTTTTTTCAGCAACAGAAATTGGGAGACTAGTCAGGATTGAGCAAAAGATGAATGCAGCAATGTACAGAAACATCCTGGATGAAAACCTGCTCCAGAGCGCTCTTGACCTCAGACTGGGGCGACGGTTCATCTTTTAGCAGCACAATGACCCTAAGCACACAGCTAAGATATCAAAGGAGTGGCTTCAGGACAACTCTGAATGTCCTTGAGTGGCCCATCCAGAGCCCAAACCTGAATCTGATTGAACATCTCTGGAGAATTCTGAAAATGGCTGCGCAAAGATGTTATCCAGCCTGATGGAGCTTGTGAGGTGTTGCAAAGAGGAATGGACAAAACTGTCCAATGATAGGTACACCAAGCTTGTGGCATCACATTCAAAAAGACTTTAAGACTGTAGTTGCTGCCAAAGGTGCATCAAAGTATTGAGGAAAGGCTGTGTGAATACTTATGCAAAAGTGATTCTCAGTTTTTCATTTTTAATAAAAATTTGCAAAACACACACACACACACACACACACACCTTTTCATGTTGTCATTATGGGGTGTTGTGAGTAGAATTTTGAGGGAAAAAATAATTTACTTTGAATAAGGCTGTAACATGCAATGTGGAAAACATGAAGCACGGAATGCTTTTTGGATGCTCTGCATACAGTTACTTATTGATGTGTATTAAAGTCAGCCTTGTTTATCCTGACAAAGATGGTTCAGAGTGAATACCATTTCAGGTGCCTCTTTCCCCTGTATTCAGAGCCCCGCTAACCTGATAGCATGTTAGCTACCTACAGGACATTTGGGTTTGTGGGACTTTACTCTTACAGGCACAGAGCTTAACAGACTGCTTGCTTGTCAGTTGCCAGTGGGTGCCTGTTCATGTTTAGCATTCATTTTCATGCAGTGGACAAAGTCCCCTTAAGTGCCTTCTTAGTGTTCTATTTAATAAATTAGCATATATATATATTCACAGTCATTATGAGGTACTGTGTGTAGAATTAAAGAAAAAAAAAAAAGAATTTCATCCACTTTGGAATTTGGCCGTAACGTAAAATGTGGAAAAAGTGAAGCACTGTGAATAATTTCCAGGTGCACGGTCAGCGGTGAATTTAGGACAATGTGGTGTGCGCTTGTTTGAAGAGCAGACGTTTTCTGGATAACTGTAAAATAACGTGGTTGTGGACTAAGTTCTGTTAACTTATTTAGACTTAACACTTTGATTTAACTGTAATCATAAAAAGATACAAATAGCGTGTCATCTAAACTTTTAAGTTCTGTGAACAACTGACTATTTTTAAGTTTATGAACTCAAAAATTTTGTGGCAGTTGATTGCCTCAGTTTTTTTGAGTTTTGCTAACTTGTTTGGATTTACAGTGTTCTTATTCAAAGCAGCCCCACATGGCACCAGCTTTAGCTGCAAATAACAAGTACTGACTCACATCCGTGATTAAACTGGGAGGTGGAGACAAAGGCAAGCTAAACTGCTTCAGTGTGGAATCTGACAACATGTGATCATCTGCTTTGACCATAACATAACAACAGACAGACAAATAATGGAGAAAAAAAAATCCTTTGGGTTGGCTTGTTTATGTGAGCATGATCCATCATGATCCATTGGCTGGGAGAGACCAAGGGGATGCCCACACTACTTTCAAGAGGTGGAGATGGATCAGTTGTCCTCCTGGGCAGTTGCCATCCAAGATCTGGAGTGTTTTCGTGATGTGGTGGATGTAGCATCAGTGGATTCATTCCTTTTATGTTGTAAGGAAAAAGGGTTTGAAGAAAAAAACATGTTTAGTCCCCAGTTTAGAAAAAAAATGTGTGAACATGAAGCAATGATTTACCCTCTGAGTCTTCAACTGGCAAAAATAAATAAGGAAGGATGGCAGCCCAAGACTGAAAAATGAATTCAGTTAATGAATTCATGAGGATGCGGTGATATGTCAAGAAATGCTCAGAGTAACATCCTGATGACACACACACACACACACACTACTCTATTTGGATCAAACCCATTTGAAACTTGCCATTACATTTCAACATGACTAAATGTACAATAAAATTAAATAAATACATAAATGTTTCTAATAATCACGTCCACACTCCCATGAAGAAGGACATTCGTTAGATCTTTTTATTCATCTTGCCAGTATAGCCATTCAGCAAACTGAAGAATGTATCCATCACCGAGAGCACACTTTAGAAAACTAGAAAAAACAAAATTAAAAATGTTTGTGTGGTCATTCAATTTGACACAGGTCCTCCTTTTCCACTGTCAGGACTAAAATAGAAAAAAGGTGTATATATATATATATATATATATATAATATATATATATATATATATATATATATATATATATATATATATATAATTCATCCAAATTCAGCCTGAAAATATTGTATGAAAAATTCATTTGATCCAAATCAAACTGCAGAAACACATTTTCATGGAGCTGCAGAGAATCTCTTTGAATTCTAACATCACCATAATCTTTATCCAATGATGTTATTATTCACTCATAAATTTTCCATATTCACTTATTCCCATTCAGGGTCACTGGAGGGCAGCTGCCTATTCAAGCATACACAAAGCATTCAGGAGGGAAGAACCCTGGAGACATGATGGACAGACGCATTCAGAGTTCATCTGACCTGCATGTCTTTGGAGGAAACCACAGCACCTTAAGGAACCGTCAACACAGCACTCCTGTTTGACTGGTGCCATTATTTTGCAACCCCTAGTACCATGGAGATCATTTGGAATACTTCCAGCAATGAGCAACAGAATTCTGGCACCTGGACCAGTCTCATCCATTCACTTGCTAAAAGGTTTTCGTTTACAAAGTTGTGCTTCTTGAAACCATTTTGTTCAGGATCTGTTGAGCCAAGTTGCCAAATCAACTCAATTTCAAAAAAACATACCAGAGATGAGTATATCACAAGCAGAACAGCAACCTGTTTTTGCATTTGAAGTCAAATCCCAGGTTCTGAATAAATTAAATTTTATTGCAATGTTGGTTTGAACCAAATACAAAAAGATAAAAAAATAAAGTTTGTTTCCAATCCCATATTGGTGTTAATATCTCTGACCAGTGAAGCAATGTTCAAATGTATCTCCAGTTACCCACTGTACCTTGTACCACCTTCAGTTTTGCCATGAGTGTGTTTGGCTTCCCTTCCTTACAATCTGTACTATTTCCATATTATCATCACTCTTTCCACAAAGCATCTGTTTATATCTCACATCAAGCTTCTGTTTAAGAGTGCAACATGTTTTCATTGGATTTATGTTGCAGAGGAGAATCAGGAGGCTTCTGCTCAGAGGATGGTAGGTTTGCATGTCGCCTACTTTTGCAAAATATTATCCCCCTTCTGCACAAATTGGGCAGTGCACTCTTGCTTGAGGGCGGGCACTAAAGGGTAAAATATGATGTAATTTCCCTACTTCCGGGGACAGAAACACCACACTTTCTCTGAGATTTAGGGCAAAATACACACAAAGGTAAAGTACAAAGAAAAAGTGACAATGTGGTGGGAAAGTGGACATGTGTCCCAGTTTGTTTATGACCTGGATCTCAAATGTGTTGATGCGGTTGTGCAGGTGAGAGAATGTAACTACTCTGGTTAGCTGTGTAGGCTAACACTTACCGACACGACGTGTCCCATTCGTCCCATCTTCCCTTCCCCACTCAGAACCGAAAAAAAATCCTACCACTTTTTGTGACTGCTTCTGTGATTGCAGCCAAAAAGAAAACAAACAGTCCACCATTTTTCCATGTGAAGTTATGCTGTGTATATTGCACAAAGGGAACAGCTGTCCATATACAGTAAGTGGTCAAATCCTGCAGAGTTCAAATGAGAATGCACTGCCCTATTAGATACAACTATTCACCAGTTTGAATCACTAAGTATCCTGATTTCAAAAAGTTTGTTTCCAATCACCCCAAATGTTTTACAGTGTTGCTTTTCCCACTGTCAGGCTGCCATTGAGTATCACATGACCTTCATGCCAAAAAGGTTGGTCGTCAGGCATCATGAATTGGCAGTTGGAAACCCAACCTTACTGACTGATTTAAATAATTTAGAGAAAGTGGTTAGCTGTTTCTGTACCTATCATCTTATTTAAAAAAAGACAACCAGCTGCAAAGTTAATTATTTAGTTGTGCAATATTAGAGCATGTATGTAAACCACTCATTTATTTTTCACAATAGGATTAAAAGTTCTACATTTATTTAATTAGTATAATACTTTCTATAGCCACTATATACACTCAACAAAAATATAAACGCAACACTTTTGTTTTTGCTCCCATTTTGTATGAGATGAACTCAAAGATCTAAAACTTTTTCCACATACACAATATCACCATTTCCTTCAAATATTGTTCACAAACCAGTCTAAATCTGTGATAGTGAGCACTTCTCCTTTGCTGAGATAATCCATCCCACCTCACAGGTGTGCCATATCAAGATGCTGATTAGACACCATGATTAGTGCACAGGTGTGCCTTAGACTGCCCACAATAAAAGGCCACTCTGAAAGGTGCAGTTTTATCACACAGCACAATGCCACAGATGTCGCAAGATTTGAGGGAGCGTGCAATTGGCATGCTGACAGCAGGAATGTCAACCAGAGCTGTTGCTCGTGTATTGAATGTTCATTTCTCTACCATAAGCCGTCTCCAAAGGCGTTTCAGAGAATTTGGCAGTACATCCAACTAGCCTCACAACCGCAGACCACGTGTAACCACACCAGCCCAGGACCTCCACATCCAGCATGTTCACCTCCAAGATCGTCTGAGACCAGCCACTCAGACAGCTGCTGAAACAATCGGTTTGCATAACCAAAGAATTTCTGCACAAACTGTCAGAAACAGTCTCAGGGAAGCTCATCTGCATGCTCATCGTCCTCATCGGGGTCTCGACCTGACTCCAGTTCGTCATCGTAACCGACTTGAGTGGGCAAATGCTCACATTCACTGGTGTTTGGCACGTTGGAGAAGTGTTCTCTTCACGGATGAATCCCGGTTCACACTGTTCAGGGCAGATGGCAGACAGCATGTGTGGCGTCGTGTGGGTGAGCGGTTTTCTGATGTCAGTGTTGTGGATCGAGTGGCCCATGGTGGTGGTGGGGTTATGGTATGGGCAGGCGTCTGTTATGGACGAAGAACACAGGTGCATTTTATTGATGGCATTTTGAATGCACAGAGATACCGTGACGAGATCCTGAGGCCCATTGTTGTGCCATACATCCAAGAACATCACCTCATGTTGCAGCAGGATAATGCACGGCCCCATGTTGCAAGGATCTGTACACAATTCTTGGAAGACCGGCGTATACGACAGCGTGTACCAGTTCCTGCCAATATCCAGCAACTTCGCACAGCCATTGAAGAGGAGTGGACCAACATTCCACAGGCCACAATTGACAACCTGATCAACTCTATGCGAAGGAGATGTGTTGCACTGCATGAGGCAAATGGTGGTCACACCAGATACTGACTGGTATCCCCCCCAATAAAACAAAACTGCACCTTTCAGAGTGGCCTTTTATTGTGGGCAGTCTAAGGCACACCTGTGCACTAATCATGGTGTCTAATCAGCATCTTGATATGGCACACCTGTGAGGTGGGATGGATTATCTCAGCAAAGGAGAAGTGCTCATTATCACAGATTTAGACTGGTTTGTGAACAATATTTGAGGGAAATGGTGATATTGTGTATGTGGAAAAAAGTTTTAGATCTTTGAGTTCACCCTCATACAAAATGGGAGCAAAACCAAAAGTGTTGCGTTTATATTTTTGTTGAGTGTATATATATACATATATATATATATATATATATATATATATATATATATATATATATATATATATATATATATATATATATATATATATATATATATATATATATATATATATCATCCCTGGTAGTCCTTAAAAAGAATTTTGCTTCACTAAATAAAGCATTTGTTAACATCCACCTGGCTACACTGGAGTCTAAATGCAGTCCTAATATGAATATGCATGGGTCATTTCAGTTTTAATTTGCCTCACCCCGTGACCATTTATGCTCCAATAAGTAAAATATGCCCCAGGCCATCTAAGCAAACATTGCTTAGATTCCAAGGACTGTCAGTTTTTCCTAGATACTTGAAATTGTACAAGATGTCTTTAATCATTTAGCCTATTGTGAGATTCAAGAGTCTCCAGTTGGGCAGTAAATAAAAGGGAACAGGTGTGATTGTCCAATTTATAGAAACACCCTTAGAGAGTGAGTGTTATCTTTCTTGTATGTATTGTAATGAATATCACTGAGGCTTATTTTCAAGTATTTCCAGTATGTGCATAATATAAAGAAAATCACACAGTTTTGAACAGCTGACAAATTCCCATTTGAGTTTGCACTGTAAGTGCCTTTCAGATTGGGGGGGGGGGGGTGATGTACCCTTGAACAAGGTTCTTAATCTCAAAGTTACCCCCAATGTGTGGTTAAGTGTCTTGCATGGCAGTGTGCTGACATCTGTGTGTGAAAGTATGAATGTGAGGCATCAGTGTAAAGTATATTTATCTCATCTTTTGCAATGTTTCAGCCAAATTCATCATCACAGCCTGAGAAAAACTGTTATCTATATACAACGCCATTGATTTGGAAGATTATAGTCTAGAAATTCTTCATTGTGGAAAGAATAAACATCATTTTTAAAGTAGTCCCTCTGTGTTTGTCTGCTCTGCGTGCATTTCTCAGCCAGAAACAGAGGATGCCAGAGCTTTGTCCTACCAACAAGAAAAAAAAAAAAAGTCTAACATGTAAAATTATAAATACTGTTTGGGGGAGCTGTAATGTAAAATACATAAAGTCTTCTAAAAACAGTCAAGTGTGTATGGCAGAAAATATGCTCAACAAAATTCCATTTATACACATGCCCACACATACACAAATAAGTAAATAAGAGGAGGCATCAAGTAATTTTGACTTTTGACCTGCTGTTAGCCTCCCCCACACATTTTCTGTTGGCCAACAAATCAGTCAACCTATTTTCTGTTAACCATGTGAGATGTGAAAGACAGGTAGATAAACATAATGCAGTAACAGCACTCCTGGAGTCTCAGTAAAATAAAAACCATTATGCCACATTCAATCCAAGTCTCACTGGAACAGAGCATTGAACCAGGTGGTAGCACTTGCATGACAATGCACCTATATATGTAGGATTATTGATGAGCCAGACTGTTGAGCAGGTGTGAGCAATTGCACAGGTGTACCTCATCAGAGAACAAGCTGAAACACATCAGTGTGAATTAGCTGCAGAGCTGTTGAGACTCCTAAACTCCGGCAGCTCCGTCAGCAGAAAGAGGTGGCTTTCAGAGAAGGAGACAGAGACAGCTATAGAGGTGCAAAGTACAGATTTAGCAAGGAGGTGGCAAAGGCTAAATCCATGTACAGTTCACGTCTGCAGCAAAACGACTCGGCCTCTGTGTGGAGGGAGTTGAAAGAGGTCACCAACTACAAGCCCAAAGCACCTCGTTCTATTGACGACCTGAAGCTGGCCAACGACCTGAACGTCTTCTATTCACGCTTTGAAGACAGGGACTCACACCTCCCCACCCCCCACACAACTGGATATTCAAACACCCTGGACCTCCCCCCTCTCACCGCTGCCCTCCCCCCTCCCCCCGTTGCCCTCTCCGTCCAAGAGGAGGATGTGAGAAGACACTTCAAAAGGCTGAATCCATGTAAGGCCCCGGGCCCAGACTGTGTCTCTCCTGCCACCCTGAGACACTGTGCTGATGAACTGGCCCCAGTCTTCACGGGGATCTTCAACACCTCCCTGGAGTCATGCCATGTTCCAGTCTGCTTCAAGTCCTCCATTATAGTTCCAGTCCCCAAGAAACCACGCGTCACTGGACTTAATGACTACCATCCTGTGGCTCTCACGTCTGTAGTCATGAAGACCTTCAAACGCCTGGTTTTATCCCACCTGAAGTCCATCACCGACCCCCTCCTGGACCCCCTGCAGTTTGCCTACAGAGCCAACAGGTCTGTAGATGATGCCATAAACCTGGCCCTGCACTCTATCCTGCAGCACCTGGACTCCCCAGGAACCTACACTAGGATCCTGTTTGTGGACTTCAGCTCTGCATTCAACACCATCCTTCCAGCTTTGCTCCAGGACAAGCTTTCTCTGCTCCACATGCCTGACTCCACCTGCAGGTGGATCACAGACTTCCTGACGGACCGGAGTCAGCATGTGAGGCTGGGAAAGAATGTCTCGAACACTCTGGCTCTCAGCACAGGATCTACACAGGGCTGTGTCCTTTCCCCTCTGCTCTTCTCCTTCTACACTAACTGCTGCACCTCCAGCCACGACTCTGTAAAGCTCATCAAGTTTGCGGACGACACCACCCTCATCGGACTCATTTCGGATGGGGATGAGTCTGCCTACAGGAGGGAGGTGGACCGGCTGGTGACCTGGTGTAGCAGCAACAACTTGGAGCTCAACGCTCAGAAAACAGTGGAGATGATTGTAGACTTCAGGAAAGCCACAGCCCCCCCCGCCCTCCCTCGCCCTCACCAACAGCCCCATCACCACTGTGGTCTGTCACCGCTTCCTCGGCACCACCATCACCCAGGACCTCAAGTGGGAGTCAACCATCAGCTCCCTCATCAAGAAGGCCCAGCAGAGGATGTACTTCCTGCGGCAGCTGAAGAAGGCCAAGCTGCCTGTCCAGCTGATGGTGCAGTTCTACACGGCCATCATCGAGTCCATCCTCTGCTCCTCCATCACGGTGTGGTACGCCGGGGCCACAGCCAGGGACAGACACAGACTGCAGCGCATTGTGGCCTCTGCTGAGAAGGTGATCGGCTGTAGCCTTCCATCTCTCCGCGACCTGCACGTCTCCAGGACTCTGGGCCGAGCAGGTCGGATCACAGCAGACCCTTCTCACCCTACACACGGTCTGTTCAAACCACTCCCCTCGGGCAGGAGGCTACGGTCCATCCGGACCAGAACCTCCTACCATAAGAACAGTTTCTTCCCCTCTGCCATTAGACTCATGAACTCCTCATAACTCAGTCACCTTAAGCTTAACTCTGTCACTTTATCATTTTATCACGGGTCACTTTAGACAGTGTACTTTGGTTTTAATTGCACTCCTCCCAATGCACTGTTTTTTTCTGTTCCTCTTTCTTTCTGTTTTTCTGTTGCACACAGCCTTTCATATTTCATATGTCATTTTTATCTTATATTTTGTCTTATTTTGGCACATATTGTATATTTTATCTTAGCATTTTATATTGCTCTCTGTTTAATGTTGCACCATTATATCGAAGCAAATTCCTAGTCTGTGAATCCTGTTCATTGGCAATGGCAATAAACTTCCTCTGATTCTGATTCTGAGACAATATGTGAAAACCAAACAAAGTGGTGCCTCTGCTTGCATGGATCCACGTTGGGACTGTATCGTGGGATAAGTAGTTAATCACTTTAAAATGTGGCGGATTTGTCATGATGTATACTCACCAAATTAATGAAGTAGATTTCATGAAATGTGTTGAAAAGGCTGGACTTAATTGAAGAAAACATGCTAGAGTGTTGAACTGTTGGTTTTAGTAGATTCCAGTTTATATGAGGGGGGTGGGGGGGATTGGGTGCACAATCTGAATTTCTGTCATGTGCACTCTTTTGGAGATAAGAGATTTCTCTCTAAGCGACTGACCATTTTCAAATAAACAGTTTCTAAGTGTGTTCCATGAAAACGCACCCTGGCTGTCTGTCTGGAGTCTGGAGGCACAAGTTACACTTTTACTTGAGTCACAAATGATCCTGTCACTGAATGTTTGGCCCTCCAGCCCAAATATTATTAGCCTTGCCCTCTGGTGTTAATTTCCAAACTGAAACTGTTGCTCAGTGCTCAGGCTGTTGAGTAAACTCAGCGTCCACTATAATATATAATATTAAAGCCTCGAGTAGACGGAGCCCTTTTAGTTCATTGCCTTTGCGTGATTTCATTATCAACATTTCTGTTGGTTGCATTTGTGGCAAGCTGCATTGTAATTATTGACACAGCAGATGTAGGTTCAGCTTCTGACAAGCTTCCCTCTTTCCTGTAATCACTGCTTTTACAGTAGTGGCGATGAATAGCAGCAGTTAACCTTGAAGTAACCGAGTGGTCGTATATTTATATGTGCCATCGTTATATCTTTAATTGAAGATTTCGAACCATGAATTTATCAGTCTACTTCTCTTATATCTTTTCATGGTTTTTACAGTAATTGGCCCATTGGTGTTTGTATGGATAATGGAAATCTGCATGGGGCCATTCATGACCCTGGAAAGATGTATGCTTTTCAGCAAAAATGGGCTTTGATTTTATCATAATGCTTAATTTTTAATCACTATATTGTAATATTTAGCAGTGACTCACGGCTAACAGATGTAGAATAGTGAGATTTACTACTGTAGAAGTCTTGAGACATATATCTAATTCCCAAAGTGAGGTGATTGGGATCTCCTTGCAAAGGCAACAGTTAGAGGTCATGCAAGCACTTGTCAAGCCAGAACTCACTGATGAGCATGTGAAAGAACAAGAGGCCAATAACTACTCCCTGTAGACCTACTAGGTGATCAGTCTGTAAGAAACAATGGACTGCTTGATCGGGATTGGATTTTCAGGCCATACACAGGCAAAAATGGGAACAATATGGGGAAAAAAAAATCATCCTCCTGTTGGTCTGTGTCTTGAGCAGGACATCATCAGGAATCCACCAAGCTTGACTAATGAAGCATGATGTGAAATCTAGTCAGTCTTTTTCATGAAAACTGGGTGAAAAACATAATTAATTACATTACAATGTTTGAAGATATCTGTCATGGGTAATGGATGCAGTTTAGGTATGATAAGAACAAATAGAGCCTTGAAGAAAAAACATTTCGACAATGTATATAAAATGTAATTGAGTCCATAAATGATCCCACTTGGTCACTAAATTATCTTGGTTGCTTGAAGGTTAAACTGTTCCATATAGTTGTTAATAGGATGCGTTGAGGTGTTCGCCACTCCAACTCTGTTCTTCTCCCCTGTTATCCTATGAATTTATTCTTGAACAAATAGGAGCACATTATGCCTGCATGCACTTTTCTGCTTTTTTTGTGTGAACTGTTGATAGAGGTGCACAAACACACCTGATTCTGCTGACTGTTTTATGTGCGAGATGTGAAAATGAGGAGTCATTTTTGTGGGTGCATCATTCACATTTGCTGTAGGCTGTGAATTTTTTCAGTTTCAATTTATTTTCATTTATATAGCGCCAAATCACAACAGAGTTGCCTCAAGGTGCTTCGCACAAGTAGGGTCTAACCTTACTAACCCCCAGAACAACAGTGGTAAGGAAAAACTCCCTCTGAGGAAGAAACCTCAAGCAGACTAGACTCAAAGAGGTGACCCTCTGCTTGGGCCATGCTACAGACATAAATTACAGAACAATTCACAAAACAAATATACAGGAAATGCTGTTGGTGCACAGGGCAGGAGGATCTCCAGCACAAATACAACTCCCATCTCTGGATGGAGCTGCACCTTAAACAGAGAAAAAACAGAATCAGGCATCAGAAAGACAAGAAATACTGTATAATTTGCCAGCATTAAAGAACAAGAAAAACAGAGAAATACGAAGGTGATTGCTGGCCACTCGCCCTAAGCTTCACTAAAAGACCCAGAATTTAGGTAAAGCTGAGGCCGGGGCCCGCTCCATTTACTAATAAAATTAATTAAAAGAGTAAAAAGTGTAAAACAAAACTATACCAGTATGCTAGCCGCAGCCGAGCTGCTCTGTGTAAGCCTGATCCCATCAGATCTCAGAAGCTAAGCAGTGCGGGACCTGGCTAGTACTTGGATGGGAGACCTCTTTGGAACACCAGCAGCTGTGTGTTTCTCCAGGTAACACTGGAGTTGCATAAGGAAGGGCATCTGGCATAAAACCTGTGCCAAATATCAATGCGGATCTGGCTGTATCCCCAAACACAAAACAGGAGCAGCCGAATGGACAATCAATAGCAGTATGCTAGCCATACAAAAGGGAAAATAAGTGCGTTTTAAGTCTGGACTTGAAAGTCTCCACAGAATCTGACTTTTTTATTGATGCAGGGAGATCATTCCACAGAACAGGGGCACGACAGGAGAAAGCTCTGTGACCCGCAGACTTCTTATTCACCCTAGGGACACAAACCCTAGGGACACAAAGTAGTCCTGCACCTTGAGAACGCAAAGCCCGGGCCGGTACGTAAGGTTTAATTAGGTCAGCTAGGTAGGGAGGTGCCAGTCCATGAACAATTTTATAGACTAGTAGCAGAACCTTAAAATCTGATCTCACTGGGACAGGAAGCCAGTGAAGGGATGCCAAAATGGGTGTAATGTGGTCAAACGTTCTGCTTCGTGTCAAGTCTGGCTGCAGCATGTTGAACCAATTGGAGACCCCTAATGCTAGACTGCGGTAAACCAGAAAATAGGACATTGCAGTAGTCCAGGCTAGAAGAAATAAATGGATCAGGGTCTCAGCATCAGCCATAGACAGGATGGGACGAATCTTCGCTATATTTCGCAGGTGGAAGAAAGCAGTCCTCATAATATGTCTAATGTGGAGGTTAAAGGACAATGTAGGATAAAAAAATTATCCCAAGGTTCCTCACTTTGTCAGTGTGATGTATGACACATGAGCCTAGACTGAGCGTTGTGAAGAAGGTAAACATGATGCAGGAGGTTTTCACAGTCTCCCTTCTTTAGAAATTGCAAAGACACTGGATTAAGCAGAATATCTGGGAGCCCAAACAGATACAAGCAGTGACACAATCTTGTACAAAATAAGATGTGAAATTTAGCTACAGTCTGCCAGAAGGCACATGGGAGATTTAACCTTAGATTTGATCTGTCTTGTGGGAAAATCATTCCGTATGCCAGTCCACCATGGAGCTATATACCTGGTGGTGCAATAGACAAAAGTTGCACTTTCGACAGAAGCCTGGAACTCCAGAGTTGTCTGGGTGGAGACCAAGGCAATCAAACTGGCAGTAATTGTGATGGTTTGTGTTCAACATACCCCTTATATTTAGCTGGTCCAATTCCAGCCTGTATTTCTTAAAGCAATACTTTTGTTTAATCCCTGGAATTATAGCTCAAAGTTTAAACTACAAGTACATCTTGACTGTTTCATTCCAGCTGCATTGTTGTGGTGTTCAGATGAAAAAAATAAATTGTCACTGTCCAAATACTTAATGGATCTGACTGTATATTAATGACAGATATGTGTGCAGTCTATATTGGAACCGGTGATCCAAGGAACTCACTTTCCTGAGTAGGGAAGTGTCTTGAAGGGACATCGGAGGTCCACCTGGTACACAGTGAGCTTGGGAATTCTGACTGACTGACTGACTTGGCACCAGTACAATCACTCAGTTCAGTTAACTTATTTACACAGTGCCAAATCACAAGAAAAGTTGCACCAGGGTGCTTCACAAGGGTGAAACCTTACCAACACCCCCTGAGGAAGAACATAGACCAGACCCTGTGTTGTGTGTGTGTGTGTATGTGTTGTGGGTTTTTTTTTGTTTGTGTTTGTGTTTTTGTTTGCTTTTTGAAAAATGACATCCCTGGATCAAATGTCATCTTGAAGCCAGTATACTGTACATACATAGCTCAAAAATGTCAAGGTACTTTTTGTACATGAATGCTGCCATTACAGGAGTGTAAATTACCTTTGTAAGGGCACTGGCACAAATCAATACCATGGCAAACCCTGGTGTTTGGAGATGTTGCTGATAACTCTATGCATGGTCCTTTTAATCTTTAGTCTGGAGCACACGATGTCCATTTCTTGCAAAAAAAGTTCTGGAATACCAATTCATCTTACCATAATACATATTTCCACTCTGTGATGGTCCAACCTAGTTGCCTCAGAGTCCAGAGAAGTCAGTGCTGCTTCGAGACAAGGTTAATACAAGGTTTCTTTGTTGGATAGTAAAGATTTCATTGGCATTTGTGAATGTAAATCTGTATTTTAGAGCTTGACAAAGGTTTCCCAAAGTAATCCCCTGTCTATGTGGTGATATCAGCTATTGATGAATGACAGTTCTTCATGCAGTGCCATCTAAGGGATTAGCGATTATGGGTGTTCAGTTAAGGCTTGTGCCTTTGGCCTTTACACATTGAAATTCCTTGAATTGTTTAATGATATGTGGTGTAGAGGGAGAAATATGCAAAGCCCTTCCAATCTTTCTTTGAGGATCATTGCTTTTAAAAATTTCAGTGATTTTTTTTATTATTTATTTATTTATTTTGCTTGGCAAACTAGCGATCTGGTTGTATTTGCTCCCCAAAGACTTATCCTGTAATGGACATTGCTCTTGTACCAAATCATGATGACAGTCACCTGTTTTTAAATCAATCAATCAATCAATTTTATTTATATAGCGCCAAATCACAACAAACAGTTGCCCCAAGGCGCTTTATATTGTAAGGCAAAGCCATACAATAATTACGTAAAAACCCCAACGGTCAAAACGACCCCCTGTGAGCAAGCACTTGGCGACAGTGGGAAGGAAAAACTCCCTTTTAACAGGAAGAAACCTCCAGCAGAACCAGGCTCAGGGAGGGGCAGTCTTCTGCTGGGACTGGTTGGGGCTGAGGGAGAGAACCAGGAAAAAGACATGCTGTGGAGGGGAGCAGAGATCAATCACTAATGATTAAATGCAGAGTGGTGCATACAGAGCAAAAAGAGAAAGAAACACTCAGTGCATCATGGGAACCCCCCAGCAGTCTAAGTCTATAGCAGCATAACTAAGGGATGGTTCAGGGTCACCTGATCCAGCCCTAACTATAAGCTTTAGCAAAAAGGAAAGTTTTAAGCTTAATCTTAAAAGTAGAGAGGGTGTCTGTCTCCCTGATCCAAATTGGGAGCTGGTTCCACAGGAGAGGAGCCTGAAAGCTGAAGGCTCTGCCTCTCATTCTACTCTTACAAACCCTAGGAACTACAAGTAAGCCTGCAGTCTGAGAGCGAAGCGCTCTATTGGGGTGATACTATGAGGTCCCTAAGATGGGACCTGATTATTCAAAACCTTATAAGTAAGAAGAAGAATTTTAAATTCTATTCTAGAATTAACAGGAAGCCAATGAAGAGAGGCCAATATGGGTGAGATATGCTCTCTCCTTCTAGTCCCCGTTAGTACTCTAGCTGCAGCATTTTGAATTAACTGAAGGCTTTTCAGGGAACTTTTAGGACAACCTGATAATAATGAATTACAATAGTCCAGCCTAGAGGAAAATAAATGCATGAATTAGTTTTTCAGCATCACTCTGAGACAAGACCTTTCTAATTTTAGAGATATTTTATTTTATAATATTTTCAGGGTCAGGGTAATGCCATTCAGAGTAAGGATCTGGTTAGACACCATGTTTCTAAGATTTGTGGGGCCAAGTACAATAACTTCAGTTTTATCTGAGTTTAAAAGTAGGAAATTAGAGGTCATCCATGTCTTTATGTCTGTAAGACAATCCTGCAGTTTAGCTAATTGGTGTGTGTCCTCTGGCTTCATGGATAGATAAAGCTGGGTATCATCTGCGTAACAATGAAAATTTAAGCAATACCGTCTAAAAATCCATCCCAACATTTACATTAAATAAGACTAATAATCCTACTTATCCTTCCTCGCAATGTATTTAAAAAAGCATACACTTAATAAATCTACCGCCTTTTTATGTTGACATTTCCCCAAAATTAAGTTATCGATTCTAGGTTTCTAAAAAGTTTTAAAAAAGATTCATTACATAACCAGCAAACGTACTGTATGTACAGTAGCGGAGCTTGAATCTTCGACTGGACTGGGTTGCTTGACGTGAGGACGTTTCGCTTCAAATCGCAGAAGCTTCCTCAGCTAAAATTCTTGCTCTGGTAGTCTGACTTCCGTCTTGACTCTTGTAGAGAAGAATGATTTGATTTGAAGCGAAACATCCTCACGTCAAGCAACCCAGTCCAGTTGAAGGTTCAAGCTTCTCTACTATGGAAACCACCTGGACAACTGAGAGCCTACACAGAAGTACTGTATGTACAAACTAAATAAAACAATAAGGCACACTCGTATGCCGACCATCCAACAGATGTCGTCTGTACTCTGGCTTTCAAGTGGTTTAGGGCCCCTTCACACATAGTGCAAATTTGATTGATTTGCACATAAAGTGTGCATGAAGCCGGAATCGTGTGCAAAACGTGAAAAATCACAGCTGTCTCGTACACCTGTTGCTACAAAGCCCATCGAACCCTCTCGCGGCAGGTGTCAGCCAAATTCCAGGTGACACACACGAACGATCTAACACTGCTTGTTTGGCACTTAGAAAATGTGTGGCCATTTGCACTATTAACACAACAACAGTCAGCATACAATCACTGTTGTGCTGGCAGTGAAATTTGTCTAAGTGACCCACCAGTGTGGCTTTGGTCTGTGCGCTGAACTGACTGGAGGTGTGGCTGCCAACAGAAGCGGCTGTGGAGATCTGTCATTCTGGACATCTCAGCTGGACAACGCGTACTGTGTTTGGACAGACATGGACTAACAACTGCCCACCGTGACGCATGTGTCTGCTTGCTGTCATCACATGGACATACAATAGTGTTCAGAATAATAATAGTGCTATGTGACTAAAAAGATTAATCCAGGTTTTGAGTATAGTTCTCACAAATCCAACAAGACCAAGCATTCATGATATGCACACTCTTAAGGCTATGAAATTGGGCTATTAGTAAAAAAAGTAGAAAAGGGGGTGTTCACAATAATAGTAGCATCTGCTGTTGATGCTACAAACTCAAAACTATTATGTTCAAATTGCTTTTTTAGCAATCCTGTGAATCACTAAACTAGTATTTAGTTGTATAACCACAGTAATTTTTCAGGATTTCTTCACATCTGCGAGGCATTAATTTTGTTGGTTTGGAGCCAAGATTTTGCTTGTTTACTAGTGTGCTTGGGGTCATTGTCTTGTTGAAACATCCATTTCAAGGGCATGTCCTCTTCAGCATAAGGCAACATGACCTCTTCAAGTATTCTGACATATCCAAACTGATCCATGATACCTGGTATGCGATATATAGGCCCAACACCATAGTAGGAGAAACTTGCCCATAGCATGATGCTTGAACCACCATGCTTCACTGTCTTCACTGTGAACTGTGAACAGTTTTACTCTCATCAGTCCACAAAATATTCCTCCATTTCTCTTTAGGCCAGTTGATGTGTTCTTTGGCAAATTTTAACCTCTTCTTCACATGTCTTTTATTTAACAGAGGGACTTTGCGGTGGATTCTTGCAAATAAATTAGCTTCACACAGGCGTCTTCTAACTGTCACAGCACTTACAGTTAACTCCAGACTGTCTTTGATCATCGTTGGAGCTGATCAGTGGGTGAGCCTTTGCCATTCTGGCTATTTTGGTTACAAGTTTTAGACTGCACCAAAGCCATAGTGGCTTGGATGTTACCTGAATTAACAAAGTCCACATCAGATGTTGGGGAACCAGGTCAACCTGATGGAAAAAGGACGACTGGAACAAGAACATCACGGAAACCTACTGAGAATGCGGAATTGATGGCATGCTATTTTTCTCTGAGTGTATGTGTGTGGGTATATATATGTTAGCCTTTCAGTGTAATTTACAGAGGATTAATGAAAGTCATTAAGGATCAGCTTATTTAGATTGTGTGGCTCAAAGCCAAAATCTGAGGTTCAGGCCAAACCAGCGGTCAGTGACCATGTCAGCCTGCTCGATGATGTGCTCTCACCGTGCCTTTATATCCACAAACCGCAGGAGGATTCATGAGGCAGAAAAGGTGAAACTCTCAGCTCTCTGTGCTGAGAGAGATAAAATAATTGGGCAACAGACAGCCATTAAGAGTTCTTCATGCGTCTGCTTTACACTAACTTTTAGAAACAGATTTTCAAAATGGAAAAAAAAAAAAAATCAAACAATCAAACAATGCAAGACATGCATTTGAATGAAAGAATAAATATCAATGTAGAGTCCATCTGGAAAGGATTCACAATGTTTCACTTTCAACATATTTTATGTTACAGCCTTACAGCCAACCTACAGTAGTCATGACATACCACAATCACATCTTTTTACTTTAAAATCTACTTCCAATACATGTCATTGGATTGTGACGCCTAACACACACACACACACACACACACACACACACACACACACACACACACACACACACACACACACACACATTATATATATATATATATATATATATATATATGTTTTGTTTTGTTTTTAACAAAAATATTAATATCCTTATTAGCTGTACTGCCAATAACTTTTACTGTACATGACAAAACAACAACAGATGCCAAAGATCACTTGGTAATAACAACTGATTAGGAGACCATTAAAAAGATAAATTAATTTGTTTTTTAATCTTAAAAATTGGTCAATTACTTATTATTTATAAATGATAGTGAGGAATTTCATCACCTCTGAAACATTTTATACAGAGTACCCTGAGTACCCATATTAAAATGGGTAATTAAAAATGCAATAACATTACGTATCAAATTTAAAGCAGCCAATCAAACAATGCAAGACATGCATTTGAATGAAAGAATAAATATCAATGTAGAGTCCATCTGGAAAGGATTCACAATGTTTCACTTTCAACATATTTTATGTTACAGCCTTACAGCCAACCTACAGTAGTCATGACATACCACAATCACATCTTTTTACTTTAAAATCTACTTCCAATACATGTCATTGGATTGTGACGCCTAACACACACACACACACACACACACACACATTATATATATATATATATATATATATATATATATATATATATATATATATATATATATATATATATATATATATATATGTTTTGTTTTGTTTTTAACAAAAATATTAATATCCTTATTAGCTGTACTGCCAATAACTTTTACTGTACATGACAAAACAACAACAGATGCCAAAGATCACTTGGTAATAACAACTGATTAGGAGACCATTAAAAAGATAAATTAATTTGTTTTTTAATCTTAAAAATTGGTCAATTACATATTATTTATAAATGATAGTGAGGAATTTCATCACCTCTGAAACATTTTATACAGAGTACCCTGAGTACCCATATTAAAATGGGTAATTAAAAATGCAATAACATTACGTATCAAATTTAAAGCATTCATAGAGATACAAAGTAAAACAAAACTTAGTATTTGCTGAATGGGTTGCACCAAGGAAGCTGGATAAAGACAGAAATGAAACAAATTTGTAAACCAAAGCATCTTATGTTTCAGATGGGATTGAATGAATGAATTTATTCAGCACACACAGACTCAAAACAGCAAAGAGAACTCCTAAAGAAAACAATTTAACAATGAATTCATGTGCTCAAAAGGGTGTAGGCAGAAGCAAAACCTTATGAACTGATTAAATTGCTCTCTTGCAAAAACACTTGACAATCTTGACTGTAGTGTAATGTTCTTTCTTATACTTTTGTGTTAGTACATCCATGTATGGAGCATCTCTTAAGGGCATTTGGGCCATTTTGAGACTGTGTGTGTGTTATCAACCCTGGGGAGCCCACCTCAGTCCAAATTGCCTGTCAGGGGCTGACATCACCTACCCCTCAGCCAACCACACACATAGGACAACTGGGTCCTGCTCCACATCTCCTATGATCTGTCAGTTCAACTAGACTCTCTCTCTCTCTCTCTCCCTCTCTCTCACAATCTCTCTGAATATCCTTCCTTTGCTCATTTTTTTCCTTCCTTGCACTATCGTGCGGGTCACGCTGGTCAGGGTAGTGTCTGACAAATAAGGTGCCAAATGTCCCCCTCTGGTGCTAGTTACAGCTACAGTCTGCTGACATGACACCACGCATGCCCACCCACAGCAAAAAGCGAGAGCTGACACACATGTACACGCTGGTGTTGCTCTCTGCACGCACACACCTGAAGGAGGGTGTGTCAGGGGTCTTGGTAACCTCGGGCCCTGAGGCCCCCAGCTGTCTGTCATCATGCCACTGTAGCCAATTGTGGACGAATGACTGCGACACACAGAGACACAAAGACGGAGGCAAACTGTGCCAAACATACACACACTTCTAGAACTGAAACTGAATGTCACCCTTAAGCATGACACCCATGTGTAAACACTCTGTCATGTCTCTCTCACACACATCCCATGACACCCCCCACCATGGCCACCATTAACAGAAAGTGAGAAAATGGAGCCTGAACCAGTGGATTTGATTGGGCTGCAGTTGTCATAACAGCAGCAGGAAGCACACAATGAAGTCGATTGTTCTCAAGACTTTTCTCTCAAGGTCATGGATTTATTTTTCTAACAGTGTTACAGTAGGAAAAAAAAAAATCCTTGATATATATCCGTGATATGTAGGAAATATTTATACTTTTTGTAACAGCAAGGGCCAAATCTTGATACTGCCAGTTTGTCAGTCATTTTCTATATCTACATATTCCAATAAAGGGTCAAGGGCGGCGGGTTCACTGGAGTCTATCCCAGCAGTCATTTGGCAAGATGTTGGTATACCCTGGACAGGCAACCGGCCCATCGCAGACCACCAATTTGGCTTATCACAATTGAAAAGGTTTACATGGTACTTGGCCCAAATATGTTTGTTGTTCAGTGAATTTCTGATGAAAAGATAAAACACAACATAAAAGTGGCTTTGGGTAAGACAGAACAGACCTTAGTATCTATGGCCTCTATTAAAAAAACAAAAAAAAAACAAAAAACATACAGGCCTGGCTTTCAGCTTTTTCTACATCTAATCCCTGAATTTTTGCAGAGTAGAAGAGGGCAATGTTTAATATGATTAACCCTCTGGAGTCTGAGGGCATTTTTTGGACAGTTGAGTCGCCTGGCATAAATGTTTTATTATTGCTGTTAACAGCTCTCCCTGCATCCCACAATCAAGTTTAATGTCTCTTTTTTTTTTTTTTTCAGGACAACCTGTGCTTTCAGAATATATGTTCTTTTGTTGTGTTTTATAAGTGTAATAAAGGTTTACAATCACAAATAACAAAAAAGTAAAGCGGAAAATAATTTTCCACACACATTTATTCAAAACACACAGCAAACTATAGTAAACAACTGTTTTGATACTTTATAAAGGTAATTTGAAGTCTTGTGTGAAAGACTGTACAATAAAAAAGTTCAAACAATAAACACAAATGGACATTTTGAACAATATATACAAAATGGTCTGTGTGTTTATGCTCCAGTCTTAGGAGCAGCCCCTCTCCCTCGCCCCATTGATATGGTAAACAGTGCTTTATGCCAGAGGGAGAGAGCCACAGAGTAATCCAATAACATTCAAATGCAAACTAGTGGCGCAATCCTGATAGTTACACACACTTTGTTTGAGCACGTGAGATTGTCATGCGAGGCTCTCCGTCTGCGTTCACTTTCGCTGTGCGTAATGACACAGGGCACATTGGAGGAGTTAGGGGGCTATTCAAACGGGCCAACTACTAAGATATCATTCCTGAAAACGATCTTTGGTTTATCACGTGAGGTAAATCTGCTCTACGATTGGATTTTGGAAAACCATGTGACGGTGAACCAATTCCGATTGGACACTCACATTCCGCACGTCATCACACAGCTTCTACGAGGAGTACAAAGATGGCCGCTGGTTGATCGAAAGTCTGCGGAGTTAACTTTTCAGCAAAAAAAGTAAGTTTCTATCTGATATCATTAAAAAGTTATTTATAATTTAGTAAAACTTGGTCGCAGCCATCGTGTACGACGGCGTTGGCCCCAGAGGGTTAAGCAGTTTAAGGGATCAGGAACAGTGACTCTCAAATTCAATCTGGAATTGAACCTATGAGCACTTGATTACAAGGAAGCAGCTTTGTACTACAGTGAAATTAGCCAGATAGTACTTGCAGACCACATACCTCTAAGAAGTCTCAGTCGTCTCTTAATCTGTCCTTTAGCGTGTGGAAGAGTAGGTGGGGTTGTGGTTTTACTAATATACATATAGCTTAAGTAAAGGGGCAAAATTATGAAAACTCAGTGTGACGTGTCCATCATATTTGATTGAAATCTAAGGCATTTGTATAAAAAAAATCCTGCTGTCAAAGAGAGGAAAAATCAAAACAGCTGTTGGTACTTCAAGGCAGATGGTTATAGACCAGCACTTTAAACAATGCTTAACTCTCATTGTTGAGATTATTCTTATGGTAATTATAAATGAGTAACAATTCCCTTTGCCTAAGGCAGATCAACATAACCAGAATCAGTCTGAGGAACAAGGAGGTCTTGAGCTGGCTATCATATACTTTTCTGATTGGATACTCTCATAGTATCTTAGTTGATCTCATCCACAATTGGTAACATGTCCAGGGTTCCCGTGAATGTGTTATCCAAAATCTGCTTGGATCCATGTTTGCATCCTCCTACAGGCAACTGAAACATCACACATTTAGCAGAAAATAATCAGATGCATCAAATCATGAGCATTTAAAATGATGACACCAAATGATGCAAGTTAAAGAGGCTGACAAGGTTGGCACATACTGTATGAAATAGCTGACAAAGGAGATAGAATGCAAGAGAATAAATAAAAATAAGTACAAACCCTTAAGTAATTAAGCATAGCAAGCAATTTAATATATTTCTTTATATAGTTATGCAAAATTGCTGATAAATCACATTCTGTATACACACAAGAACTTGATACTTGAACTTTGATAAATTCATCAAATATACTTAAGTACCATGAAAGAGTGAAATTGTTTTTCTGAAAAAAGAACCACAATCACACTCTAAGCTGAAGAGCTCCAACCCGAGTAGAGTTCCAGCTGTATGTGCCAGGATTTTAGTTTTTATTTCATATCATTTAATGAAAAACAGGTCATTCTCATGTATACTCAACAAAAACATAAATGGGCAATTCTATGGTAATGAAATTGCAATCAGAGGATTTTTAATGGCAAGCTAAAATATGGCCAGATTTTGCTGTAATTCTGTTTTCATTCATATTTACCATGCATTGAAGTAAAAGATGAGAGATTTCTTCTATGCGCTCGAAAATGCTTATTTGTCTCAAATTCTGTACATAAATACAGTCCTCTGTTAGTAACTCGAGGGCAGAGGCTAGACCTTGCTTGGAGCCGGTCTAGAATGGAGAAGTAAAGTGATTCCTTCCTTTCACTAGCCTGGGTGTACACACCTTGGGCACATGTTAGCACACCTTTAGCCCCCCCTAGCCAGGGATACAGAAAGGCACTGGCAGCAGGCTGCCAGTTGGTGTGAGCAGCAGAGGAACTCATCTGTGTGTAAATGGTGCATGTGGAGGAAACTTTGGTCAACGGATGGTGTCAACAAGCAAGTGAGCCACTACTGTGGGGCAACCTCCTCATCAACCTCGTTTGTTACACCTATGTGCCCCACTTTGTGTCTGTGAAGGAGGTCCAGAGAGGTAGACTTATGGGGGCATGAAACCAACTACCTTAATCACTGTGCAAGGTGTCTTGTTTGGATGTGCTTAGGTGGAAGCCCTATGGTGATTAGGAAATTGCGACAGCAGCATGCTTAAGTAGTATGGTACTGCTAGCAGGACACTTGCACACAGGTGGCTCACATCTGATGGTTGCAACCCATACTGAAGTCTAACCACCATTGTGTTGAGATAGCAATGTGAGTGTCTGGCAGTGGTGGGCACAGATAACCAAAAAAATTAACTTCGATAACACATAAGATAACTGAAAAGTTATCTTTGATAAAGATAAAGCGATAAACCACCCAAAAATGTATCGGAAGTTACAGATAATGATAACCGATAAATTCCGGTGGTGTCTATGGGACATTTGTAGTTACTAAAGAGCTGAAATTGATTTTTGCATAAAACGTCACATGACCTAATTAACCCTCTCGGGTCCGAGGGCATTTTTTGGACAGTTCATTCGCTTGGCATAAATGTTTTATTATTGCTGTTAACAGCTCTCCCTGCATCCCACAATCAAGTTTTATGTCTCTCTTTTCCAGGACAACCCGTGCTTTCATAATATATATGCTTTTTGTTGTGTTACAAGTGTAATAAAGGTTTACAATCTGAAATAAGAAAGGAAAAAATAAAGCGGAAAATAATTTTCCACACACATTTATTCAAAACACACAGCAAACTATAATAAACAACTGTTTTGACACTTTGTAAAGGTAATTTGAGGTCTTGTGTGAAAGAATGTACAACAAAAAGGTTCAAACAAAAACAAATGCACATTTTGAACAATATATACAAAATGGTCTATACATTTTGTTTGTCTCATCTCAAAGCAATTTCTGTCTGCTATTACACAAAGGTCACATCACAAATTTCTACTTCTACTGTGTTTTGGAGTGTTCTGTGCTGCAGCTTTCATTCACACCTTGGCAAACTTTGGCTCCTTACAGTCTGAGGAGCAGCCCTCCCCTTGCTTAACTGATATGGTAAACAATGCTTTACGCAGAGAAAGCAACAGAGTTATCCAGTAACATTCACATGCAAACTAGTGGAGCAATCCTGATAGTTACACACTCTTTGTTTGAGCAAGTGAGATTGTCATCAGAGGCTCTCTGTCTGCTCCATCTGCTTTCACTGATCGCTGTACGTAATGGTGCAGGGCGCATGGAGACCAATAGTATGTACTCATTGGAGCACCCAGGGGGCTATTCAAACGGGCCAACTAGTAACAACATATCACTCCTGAAAATGATCTTTGGCTTTTCACGAAAGGTAAATCTGCCCTACGATTGGATTTTGGAAAACCATGTGACAGTGAACCAATTCTGATTGGACACTCATATTGCAGACGTCATCACACAGCTTCTATGAGGAGTAAAAAAGATGGCCGATGGCTGCCTCGAAGGTCCGCGGAGTTAAATTTTCAGCAAAAAAGTAAGCTTCTATCTTACATCATTAAAAAGTTATTTATAATTTAGTAAAGCTTGGTCTTAGCCATCATATACGACAGCGTCAGCCCCAGAGGGTTAAGCGGACATAACAATCTGCTGCACTCTGAGGCTACCTTTAAATGTGTGTTGAATGTGTAGACTTCAACCTTTACATCACTTTTCAAATTTTTTAATAGACCTAGTATAACTTGACTTATGAGTATTTTTTACGCCATGCGTTTTCATGAATATTATTGTCATTTTTCGCTGTGCATTTATGTACATACATGCGGCCAAAAGGATCATTTCCTTCTCTACTGCTGCAGTGTCAGCGGTGGGAAGAATATATGACTCCTTCTTCATCACTGGATGGCTAGCTCACAGTTTCCACCAATCAGAAGCCACTAACCCCACGTGTTTGATCACAGCCCAGCCACCCCATGTGGGTCTGATTGTGTGGTCACTTTCTCTTTATTACTGGTGGAAAGCATGTGTGGTTAATGTTTTGTTCTTGTTGTTTTTTTTTTTGTTTTTTTGTTTTTTTGTAAAAATGAGGCGTTTTGTCAGTCTGAAACAGACAGTGAGGATCCTGGTGCTGAAAGAGATGATTCCTCTTTTGTTATGGAGGACCAACCAAAGCAGGTGGATCCACCAACATGCGCACGGAGATCTGAACAGAGGGTTGGAGCGCGTGCTTCTGTTTCCAGATCCAGATCTCCGCTTGGACGTGCAGCAGAGACATGCCCCAGTGCTGACTGCTGGAAAAAGTCCAAAACACCTTTTTCTTTTGTTTCTTGCAATTGACACAATTACCACAATTTGCACCAACACCAATAAAATTGCTGCAAAAAACAAGGCATTAGGGAAAAAATACAACTGGACAGACATTGAAACGGAAGATCTGTACAAATTTTTTGGACTTCTGATAAACATCAATCAATCAATCAATCAATCAATTTTTTTATATAGCGCCAAATCACAACAAACAGTTGCCCCAAGGCGCTTTATATTGTAAGGCAAGGCCATACAATAATTATGTAAAACCCCAATGGTCAAAACGACCCCCTGTGAGCAAGCACTTGGCTACAGTGGGAAGGAAAAACTCCCTTTTAACAGGAAGAAACCTCCAGCAGAACCAGGCTCAGGGAGGGGCAGTCTTCTGCTGGGACTGGTTGGGGCTGAGGGAGAGAACCAGGAAAAAGACATGCTGTGGAGGGGAGCAGAGATCGATCACTAATGATTAAATGCAGAGTGGTGCATACAGAGCAAAAAGAGAAAGAAACAGTGCATCATGGGAACCCCCCAGCAGTCTACTTCTATAGCAGCATAACTAAGGGATGGTTCAGGGTCACCTGATCCAGCCCTAACTATAAGCTTTAGCAAAAAGGAAAGTTTTAAGCCTAATCTTAAAAGTAGAGAGGGTGTCTGTCTCCCTGATCTGAATTGGGAGCTGGTTCCACAGGAGAGGAGCCTGAAAGCTGAAGGCTCTGCCTCCCATTCTACTCTTACAAACCCTACGAACTACAAGTAAGCCTACAGTCTGAGAGCGAAGCGCTCTATTGGGGTGATATGGTACTACGAGGTCCCTAAGATAAGATGGGACCTGATTATTCAAAACCTTATAAGTAAGAAGAAGAATTTTAAATTCTATTCTAGAATTAACAGGAAGCCAATGAAGAGAGGCCAATATGGGTGAGATATGCTCTCTCCTTCTAGTCCCCGTCAGTACTCTAGCTGCAGCATTTTGAATTAACTGAAGGCTTTTTAGGGAACTTTTAGGACAACCTGATAATAATGAATTACAATAGTCCAGCCTAGAGGAAATAAATGCATGAATTAGTTTTTCAGCATCACTCTGAGACAAGACCTTTCTGATTTTAGAGATATTGCGTAAATGCAAAAAAGCAGTCCTACATATTTGTTTAATATGTGCTTTGAATGACATATCCTGATCAAAAATGACTCCAAGATTTCTCACAGTATTACTAGAGGTCAGGGTAATGCCATCCAGAGTAAGGATCTGGTTAGACACCATGTTTCTAAGATTTGTGGGGCCAAGTACAATAATTCAGTTTTATCTGAGTTTAAAAGCAGGAAATTAGAGGTCATCCATGTCTTTATGTCTGTAAGACAATCCTGCAGTTTAGCTAATTGGTGTGTGTCCTCTGGCTTCATGGATAGATAAAGCTGGGTATCATCTGCGTAACAATGAAAATTTAAGCAATACCGTCTAATAATACTGCCTAAGGGAAGCATGTATAAAGTGAATAAAATTGGTCCTAGCACAGAACCTTGTGGAACTCCATAATTAACTTTAGTCTGTGAAGAAGATTCCCCATTTACATGAACAAATTGTAATCTATTAGACAAATATGATTCAAACCACCGCAGCGCAGTGCCTTTAATACCTATGGCATGCTCTAATCTCTGTAATAAAATTTTATGGTCAACAGTATCAAAAGCAGCACTGAGGTCTAACAGAACAAGCACAGAGATGAGTCCACTGTCCGAGGCCATAAGAAGATCATTTGTAACCTTCACTAATGCTGTTTCTGTACTATGATGAATTCTAAAACCTGACTGAAACTCTTCAAATAGACCATTCCTCTGCAGATGATCAGTTAGCTGTTTTACAACTACCCTTTCAAGAATTTTTGAGAGAAAAGGAAGGTTGGAGATTGGCCTATAATTAGCTAAGATAGCTGGGTCAAGTGATGGCTTTTTAAGTAATGGTTTAATTACTGCCACCTTAAAAGCCTGTGGTACATAGCCAACTAACAAAGATAGATTGATCATATTTAAGATCGAAGCATTAAATAATGGTAGGGCTTCCTTGAGCAGCCTGGTAGGAATGGGGTCTAATAAACATGTTGATGGTTTGGATGAAGTAACTAATGAAAATAACTCAGACAGAACAATCGGAGAGAAAGAGTCTAACCAAATACCGGCATCACTGAAAGCAGCCAAAGATAACGATACATCTTTGGGATGGTTATGAGTAATTTTTTCTCTAATAGTTAAAATTTTGTTAGCAAATAAAGTCATGAAGTCATTACTAGTTAAAGTTAATGGAATACTCAGCTCAATAGAGCTCTGACTCTTTGTCAGCCTGGCTACAGTGCTGAAAAGAAACCTGGGGTTGTTCTTATTTTCTTCAATTAGTGATGAGTAGAAAGATGTCCTAGCTTTACGGAGGGCTTTTTTATAGAGCAACAGACTCTTTTTCCAGGCTAAGTGAAGATCTTCTAAATTAGTGAGACGCCATTTCCTCTCCAACGTACGGGTTATCTGCTTTAAGCTACGAGTTTGTGAGTTATACCACGGAGTCAGGCACTTCTGATTTAAAGCTCTCTTTTTTAGAGGAGCTACAGCATCCAAAGTTGTCTTCAATGAGGATGTAAAACTATTGACGAGATACTCTATCTCACTTACAGAGTTTAGGTAGCTACTCTGCACTGTGTTGGTATATGGCATTAGAGAACATAAAGAAGGAATCATATCCTTAAACCTAGGTACAGCGCTTTCTGAAAGACTTCTAGTGTAATGAAACTTATTCCCCACTGCTGGGTAGTCCATCAGAGTAAATGTAAATGTTATTAAGAAATGATCAGACAGAAGGGAGTTTTCAGGGAATACTGTTAAGTCTTCTATTTCCATACCATAAGTCAGAACAAGATCTAAGATATGATTAAAGTGGTGGGTGGACTCATTTACTTTTTGAGCAAAGCCAATAGAGTCTAATAATAGATTAAATGCATGCAAGGAAACATGTCATTGGTGTCACTGCCAAGTCTCCAGCACTACTGGAAACAAAATAATATTTTGTCTGTGCCCTTTCCAGCGAAAGTAATGTCCAGAGACAGATTTAGATTGATATTCTGGAATATCCACCTAAGTGATCCAGATGAGGATGTAGGAAATGATATAAAAAAGAGAACACCAGGTCATGACAAAGTGTTTTGAGTATGGCCTCTTTATGATGACATCCTCAGTGCCTGACATGCTTATTACCACCCGAGGAGGGAGCTGGCAGCGGATGAAAGGATGGTGGCGACGAAGGAAAACACTGGAATGACTCAATATTTGAAGGACAAGCCAACAAAATGGGGCATGAAACTTTTTGTGTTTGTTGTTTCAAGTAATGGCTACACACTCAAGTTCACCATTTACACTAGCAAGACTGTGACCACAAGTGAGCAGGGCTGTTATACAACGTGATCATGAACCTGATCCAGCCATCCTCACTTGGTACTGGGTACCACATTTACATGGACAATTTTAACATGAGTCCCAAACTGTTCATGGACCTGGCTAACATGAAGTTTGGGGCATGTGGCACATACAGGGAGAACAGATGAGGATACCCCAGAGGGAGGGCAAATGCTCTCACAAAAAATCTGAAAGAGGATCTATAAGATGGATAAGAGAGGATCCTCTGGTGTTTGTAAAGTGGATGAACACACTGGAGGTGTCTGTGTGCTCCACCATCCATCATGCATTTTCAGGTGAAACAGTGCGGAGAAGGGTAAAGGATGGACGCTGGACAGTGAAAGACATTCCCTGTCCTACCCCAGTGTTGGCTTATAATAAAAACATGGGTGTAGTCGACCTATCTGACCAGCTCATCCAGTACTATCCACCCATTGGAAAACTGCATGCTGGTACAGGACAGTGTTGCTGCACTTCCTTGACATTGCAACCACAAATGCATTCATCTTGCATCGTGTGATCAGCAGTGTCAAGCAAGTGCAGCCCATGACACACAAGGACTTTATGGTGGAGCTGGTGTGTCAGCTGTGTGGCACAGACACAATAGGTGTCCCACAGAAGAGGAACCAGAACCATGTTCCTGTGCCAATTGTGACAGGCACAGATCCTTGCCAAAAAGCCATAAAAAGCAGAAAAATGTGCTGAAAAATGACACCAAACAAGGCCAGGTAAACACTTTTTAAAAGTAAATTATTAAGGTAAAACCAAAAGTAGTCAAAAACATTCAATTATACCCTGGACCCCAGAGGGTTAAAAACCATGATTATTGCACACTGAAATGTGCAGATTTATGCAGATGACATTGTTATCTGTAGTGAGAGTAGAGAACAGGTTGAGTCTATCCTTGAGAAGTGGAGTTATGCTCTGGAGAGAACAGGAATGAAAGTCAAGACTGAGTACATTTGTGCAAATGAGATGGAGCCCGGTGGAATAGCACAGTTATAAGGAGCAGAAGTGGTCAAAGTAGATAAGTTTAAATACTTGGGGTCAATTGTCCAAAGTAATAGAAAGTGTGCTAGAGAGGTGAATAAGAGAGTGCAGGCAGTGTGGAGTGGGTGGAAAAAGGTGGCAGGAGTGATTTGTGACTAAAGAATATCAGCAAGAGTGAAGGGGAAAGTCTATAGTAGCGAGCCCAGCTATGTTGTACGTCTTAGAGTCGGTGGCACTAACAAAAAGACAGGAGGCAGAGCTGGAGGTGGCAGAGCGATTCTCTTTGGAAGTGATGAGAATGGACAGGATTAGGAATGAACATGTTCAGAGGGGCAGCTCAGGTGGGACAGTTTGGAGACAAAGTCAGAGAGGAGAGACTGAGATATTTTGGACATGTGCAGAGGAGGGACCCAGGGTATATAGGGAGAAGGATGCTGAGGATGGAGCCACCAGGTGGTGGTGGGGGGGGGGGGGGTGTAGGGGGGGCAAAGAGGAGGTTTATGGATGTGCTGAGGGAGGACATGCAGGTGGTTGATGAAACAGAAGATACAGAGGACAGAGTGAGATGGAAATGATTGATCTGCTGTGGTAACCCCTAACGGGAACAGCCAAAAGAACAAGAAATGTGCGGTTTTACATCACATAATACAGTACAATGCCAAATGTGCAACAATTTTCTAAGGAGAGTGCAATTGGAATGATGGCTGCAGGAATGTCTACCAGGTATGTTGCCTGTGAACTGAATGTTCATTTCGCTCCAATGTCATTTCCAATCAGTTGCACAAGTGCTGAACATGTGTTATTATTTTTTACCTAATAGATTTTTTCTTTCTCTTCTTCAGTCTAAACTGAACATTTTAGAAGGGTGCTTTTTATTGTGGCCATTCCAAGGAACACAAGCAATAATCCTGTTTATTTTATCTTGTTGATCTCATGTCTTGTTATTGCCAGACCTGCCAGGTGGATGTATTAGCTTAGCAAAGGTGAATTGCTCACTAACATGGATTTTGAAAAATCTGTGTCCAAAATTGGAGACTTATTCAACCTTTTATGTACATAGAAGTCTTAGATGTTGTATTTCAACTCTAGAAAAGTGAGAGTGAAACATCAGTGTTGCATTAACATTTTTGCTTAGTGTACATGGTCCCAATACAAGTCAACATGAGCCCATTTCCACTATAAAGGACATATGGACTTTAATTTATTTAGTGTTGGCTGTCAGTCAGTTTAATCTAAGTTGGTCTAATTTACATGGAGCTTTGCCTGTCTCAAGTTGTGCAACTTCCTTGTTCAGATCGACTGAATTTTGGGACAATTAGTCTTTTTAAATGGACTGGACTTTCTGCATCAGGTCTAAGATTGACTACCTGTCGCCATGTATTGATTTCCTCTCTTATACGTAGTTTACACCAATAAGGAAAAGGGTAAATCCCAGGATACAACACAGTGTCTGCATGGACACCATCACTAAAGCAGAGTTTTGGACTCACACTTGTGCGTTGATGTAAAATCCATTTCACACATGGTACCACCACCATTCAGTTTATATGAGCCCATTAGGGCTGTCGTTGTACTCTGGAGTACTGACCGGGACTAGAAGGAGAGAGCATATCTCACCCATATTGGCCTCTCTTCATTGGCTTCCTGTTAATTCTAGAATAGAATTTAAAATTCTTCTTCTTACTTATAAGGTTTTGAATAATCAGGTCCCATCTTATCTTAGGGACCTCGTAGTACCATATCACCCCAATAGAGCGCTTCGCTCTCAGACTGCAAGCTTACTTGTAGTTCCTAGGGTTTGTAAGAGTAGAATGGGAGGCAGAGCCTTCAGCTTTCAGGCTCCTCTCCTGTGGAACCAGCTCCCAATTCAGATCAGGGAGACAGACACCCTCTCTACTTTTAAGATTAGGCTTAAAACTTTCCTTTTTGCTAAAGCTTATAGTTAGGGCTGGATCAGGTGACCCTGAACCATCCCTTAGTTATGCTGCTATAGACGTAGACTGCTGGGGGGTTCCCATGATGCACTGTTTCTTTCTCTTTTTGCTCTGTATGCACCACTCTGCATTTAATCATTAGTGATCGATCTCTGCTCCCCTCCACAGCATGTCTTTTTCCTGGTTCTCTCCCTCAGCCCCAACCAGTCCCAGCAGAAGACTGCCCCTCCCTGAGCCTGCTTCTGCTGGAGGTTTCTTCCTGTTAAAAGGGAGTTTTTCCTTCCCACTGTAGCCAAGTGCTTGCTCACAGGGGGTCGTTTTGACCGTTGGGGTTTTACATAATTATTGTATGGCCTTGCCTTACAATATAAAGCGCCTTGGGGCAACTGTTTGTTGTGATTTGGCGCTATATAAAAAAAATTGATTGATTGATTGATGGATCATATTTTAAGAAAATACAACAATGGAATGCTTTCTTAATTAAAGCATTATAATTAAATTCCACCAATAAATGTTAAGAGACCCTGGAAGTCTGACATTGTCATGCCAGTTATCTAATTAGTAATCATGACTGTTATGTTACAGTGGTTAATTGACTCAGTAAAAGAATAATGAGAGGATGCTTGTTAGCAAGCCAAACACCTGCAAGGGCAGACGCTCCGAAGGTGTCTATGCTGCATGTTTGGACGTTGTCCAACCTGGGTGTTGATACCGGCACTTAATGAATTAGTCACAGAATCATATCCACTCTTCATCTACATCAACCTAAAGAGAGCAACAGAGAATTCAGCCACAGTTACTATCTCAATTAAGAAAAAATGAAGAAGAAAAAAAAAAAAACACCACCAGATATTTCTAGGTTAGCTGGTTTCACCCTCCTTTCTTTTTATCCCTTTAGGCCAGAGTTTCAGATAAAATGAAATAAATTAAAGTAAAAATGCTTGTGCAGGATCCTCAAAGAGTCAAATAAACTCATTCGTATGATTGTGTGTGTGTTATTTTTAATAATTATGGTAATAAAAGTTAAATGTATAGGCACTTTCAGTAGTTGTATATAAAAAAAGAACAAATGTAATAAGAGAAAAAAAATCCTACTTTGGCCCCAAGGTCTGTTTTTGCTGGTGGTTATACCCCAGTTCCACAGTGCTGTGAATCAGATGAGCCTACGACTCCCCCTTGATGCTACACCAGTAAAATGCAGGTTACGTCTCCAGCCAAAGCCGTCCCGATTTTACAGGTGAGAGTGGACTGGGCCACTCAGTGTGGCCACACAGTACTCCATGTGGACTAAGTATCTTGTATAAGGACATACAGTAGTGTTCAGAATAATAGTAGTGCTATGTGACTAAAAAGATTAATCCAGGTTTTGAGTATATTTCTTATTGTTTGCGGACTAATGAGAATAAAATTGTTCTTTTTGGGTCCAAGGGCCGCAGACAGTTTGTGACAGCTTGTGAATTCAAGCCACAGTTCACAGTGAAGACAGTGAAGCATGGTGGTGCAAGCATCATGATATGGGCATGTTTCTCCTACTATGGTGTTGGGCCTATATATCGCATACCAGGTATCATGGATCAGTTTGGATATGTCAAAATACTTGAAGAGGTCATGCTGCCTTATGCTGAAGAGGACATGCCCTTGAAATGGGTGTTTGAACAAGACAATGACCCCAAGCACACTAGTAAATGAGCAAAATCTTGGTTCCAAACTAACAAAATTAATGCCTCGCAGATGTGAAGAAATCAGGAAAAACTGAGGTTATGCAACTAAATACTAGTTTAGTGATTCACAGGATTGCTAAAAAATAATGCTGTATTGTCATTTTTGGCCACAAGATGACAAGCTTCTCCTGCACATTGAACAATGTCAAGTGATTCACAATCCAGTGCTGAAGCTGGCAGTAATCTGAATCCGAACAACCTTAAAAAAAGAAGAATTGAATGACAGAGATTTTCTGTGTTGACCTCAAGAATGGGTAAATTTAAGAAATCATACTCTCAAACTGAAAGACCACACTGTAGAATAAAAAGAGAGAATACACCTTTCAGGCTGGTCAGCATAACACTTATCTGGACTATGTGCAAGAACAAGAACAGAAAGTATGCAAGTCAAATCTAAGGGCCCCTTCACACATAGTATGAATGTGGCTGAATTGCACATGAAGCAGGAATCATATGCAATATGTATAAAATCGGAGCTGCCTCCATCGCATTGTACACCGGTTGCTACAACTATTTGCGCACACCAGCGGCTGAAAGACAGTGTGCCGTGTGAGAGCCCATTTGGTCCCTCTCGTGGCAAGTGTCGACCAAATTCCAGGTGAAACACATGAACATGTAACACTGCTCGCATTGGCACTCAGAACATGTGTGGCCATTTGCGCTGTTACCACGAAAACAGTCAGCAGACGATTACTTTCGAGCTGGTGGTGAAATTTGTCTAAGTGCCCCCACAACTGTGAAGTTGCCAAGTACACGTGGCGTGCCAGAGTTTCGCTGCCCACCACAACACGTGTGCGTGTGTTTCACGTGCTCTCCCCTGCTGCTCCCCCAACACATGGCGTGCATGTGGTTCACACGCCCTATGCAGGTGAGGCGCTTCTCATCTGATCACAGAGTGACACCTTGGTCTGTGCACTGAACAGACAGGGGCCGTGGCTGGCTGCCAATAGCACCAGCTGTTGACATCTCTGGTCCTGGATGTCACAGCTGCAGAACATGTACTGTGTTGACTGACATGCGCATGTGCGTGTTTGCGGTCCTCACATGGAAATACCTAACACAGAGAAGGCCAAGGTCTGGTCAAATGACCAATCTACCTCTAAAGTCCATGGATAGTCAAATGACTCCAAGATCCCCTGTGGAGAGCTACTTCTGTTATGTAAACAAGGAAGTCTCAGAACACCTCAGGGGAGGGGCTGACTTGGCTAGCCACATTCTTGTGTTTGCATATTTGCTGTCTGTGTGCCTGCTTAGCTGAAAGGGCTGCTGATTTGTGCTTAGGTGGATAAATAACTTTACCCTGGGGGAGAGATGAAATTTTGTTTTCTGAATTGTATTGAAATGTACCAAAAAAAAACCACACAAAAGAAAACTTTGTTTTCTGAATTGTATTGAAATGTATCAAAAAACACACCAAAAGAAAACTTTCTGGATTTTATTGAAAAGTACCAAAATGTACCAAAAAACACACCAGAAAACCAAAATATATACAATAGGTACAGGTTACAGTCACTCACAATGACTAACAGTCCCCACACTGTTATTATGTCATTATGTCCACATGATGACAGCAAGCAGACACACATGCGTCACAGTGGGCAGTTGTTAGTCCATGTCTATCCAAACACAGTACATGTTGTCCAGCTGGGACATCCTGAACGACAGATCTTTCAGCCGCTGTGGTGCACAAATAGTTGTAGCAATAGGTGTACTAGGCAGCTGTAATTTTACACGTTTTGCACACAACTCCTGCTTCATATGCAGCACTTTCAGCTAAGCAGGCAAGTGACTCCAAGATCCCCTATGGAGAGCTACTTCTGTTATGTAAACAAGGAAGTCTCAGAACACACAGACAGCAAATATGCAAACACAAGAATGTGGCTAGCCAAGTCAGCTAGCCAGGGTCATTTGACTCTCCGTGGGCTTTACAGGTAGAAGAGAAAAGCTTGGACCTCCGAGTGCTAAAAACATATATCACTTTTGCGACAGGCTGGAGAGCTCGCAGAGTGCGCACTTTGACAGGCTGTCCCAGCTGAAAAGGAAATGTTGTGTGGGCCACCCGAAGAGGAGGTACTGCTGGCCCAACACCAGAGGGCGCCCTGCCTATCATCGGGTTTCAGGCACCAGAGGGTGCAGTCACCACAGGAGTCCGCCAGGTGCTCGGAGCTGACAGCTGTCACCCATCTTCATTCGTCACATCACATCCATAAAAGCCTGGGAGAGACATCATAACTCTCCCGAGTTATCAGATTACCCGTCAGGTAAACAACTCAGCCGATCTGTGCAGTACGCACACGGTTTTGCAGCAGAGCTTTTTGCAGTCGTTTAACCTTTTGTGTTTGGAGGTGGAGGTTTTTCCCTCAGGAAGGAACTGTACTATTTTTGCTGACTGTTTGCTGGGTGTACACACACCCACCTCTAACCTGTCTGTTCTTCCTGCCAGCAGTACCAGATCCGACAGCTGGAAGCGGTGGCCACCTGGGGACTCAGGACTTGGCGGCTCCGGTGGATTGCAGGTATCCGTTGGCGGTGGAACCTCGTGGGTCCTGGCTCTTCTCTGGATAGGCATCTCCTACCCTCTGGCCTGCCAACGCGTCATCTTTTGTGTAGATTGATTGACAGACTAAAAGCATATTTGGTTCTTGTGCACATTTGCAGAATAAATTGTTATTTATTCGGACTTCCTATTGGCCGTTCATTTATGCCCCCTGTCGTGGGTCCGTGTACTTCACTTTCCCAACAGGATAACTCGGCCACGTCATGGACTCTGAGGGGCATTTACCACCTTTGAACCACCAATGGAAATGCAAGGTGCGCAGGCTCCACCAGGAGGTGAGTTGGGTGAGCTGCAGCGCATCCTCACCAACTTTATGGCTCGGTTGGATTTGTTAACCGAGCAGGATATTCACCTCACCCGCAGGATGGAGGCTCTCACCGCTCAGGTAGAGGCGCACACGTCAGACGCGGCTGCAGCCACCCCTCCTGTGAGTCTGTTGCTAAATAATGATGATCCAGTGGTAGTTCAAAGGTCTCCCCCCCTTCTCCCAAAGCTTACATTAGCCCCCCGGAACCGTACAAGGGGTTGTGTCGAAATGTGCGCGGACTTTCTAATGCAGTGCGCGCTTGTTTTTTGCAACGCCCTGTGATGTACGCATCAGACCACAGCCGGGTGGCTTTTGTGATTAATTTGCTTCGAGGCAAGGCACGCGCCTGGGCTACGGCGCTCTGGGAGCAGAACTCACGGCTCCTGTCGACATATACTGAGTTTATCCCGGAGTTTCGACAGGTGTTTGATCATCCGTACAGAGGCAAATCCGCTTCTACTGTGCTACTGTCAATCCGACAGGGGAGCCGGAGCACCGCTGAGTATTCAGTCGACTTCCGCGTTGCGGCAGCAAGAGCCGGCTGGAATTCGGTAACGCTCCGCACCTGGTGGCGAAGGACCAGCCGCGGGATTTAGATGGGCTTATCGACCTGATTATATGGTTAGACAACCGATTAGAAGAACGTCGACGGGAGCGAGACGAGGGGCATGACTGGGCATGCGCCGTCCCTCTCCTTTCTGGATCTGAAGCAGCGCTGTCCTCCTCCCGCTCCAAAACCAGAGCATTCCGCATGACAACAGCTCCCCCTGCTAACGATGTTAGGGACCCGAGCAGGGCTGAACTGAGATTGAATGACAGACAAAGGAAGCTGGCACGTGGAGAATGTTTTCACTGCGGCTCGAGTGAGCATAAGAAGAAAAACTGCCCCAAGTGGTCAAAACGACAACGCTCGCCCTTAGAGACTGGGCTAAGGGTGAGCCATAATACTCACGAGGGAAAAGCATGAAAATCTGCACGAGTCCCAGTTATGATCCTCTGTGGGGATTTAACCCTTCATGCCCCAGCACTCATCGACACGGGGTCAGAGGGGAATCTGCTTGATAGCAGATGGGCTAAGGAAGTAGGGCTCCGTCTAGTGGCCCTTCCTTCACCATTGAAGATACGGGCACTAGATGGCACCCTTCTACCATTAATAACACACCAGACACAGTCCTTAACACTGGTTGTGTCTGGAAACCACAGGGAGGAGATTGTGTTTTATGTAACACCTTCTACCTCCCGAATTATTTTGGGTTATCCATGGATGAGTAAGCATAATCTCCGGATCGACTGGCCGACTGGGGTTGTGGCTCAATGGAGCGAAACCTGCCACCGGGAGTGTCTAAGATCCTCGGTCCCACCCGGTGCGACTGCTAAAGAGGAGGTCCGTGTTCCCCCCAATCTTACGGTGGTGCTGGCTGAGTACCATGATCTTGCTGACACTTCCCCCTCACCGACCGTATGATTGTGCCATTGATTTGATTCCGGGCGCTGAGTATCCGTCCAGTAGACTGCACAATCTCTCACGCCCTGAGCGCGAATCAATGGAGACCTACATCTGGGACTCTTTAGCTGCCGGGTTAATCCGGAACTCTTCCTCCCCATTAGCTGCTGGTTTCTTTTTTGTGGGCAAGAAGGACGGCGGACTCCATCCACGCATTGATTATAGAGGGCAGAACGAGATTACGGTTCGCAACCGATACCCGTTGCCTCTATTGGATTCAGTGTTCACGCCCCTGCATGGAGCCAAGATATTTACGAAACTGGATCTTAGGAATGCTTATCACCTGGTTCGGATCCAGAAGGGAGACGAATGGAAGACGGCATTTAACACCCCGTTAGGTCACTTTGAGTACCTGGTCATGCCGTTCGGCCTCACTAACGCCCCCGCGATGTTCCAAGCATTGGTACATGACGTCTTGCGGGACTTCCTGCATTGGTTTGTCTTCGTATACCTGGACGATATCCTCATCTTCTCCCCAGATCGTGAGACACATGTTAAGCATGTACGTCAGGTCCTGCAGTGGTTGTTGGAGAACCGGCTGTTTGTGAAGGGCGAGAAGTGCGAGTTCCACCGTACTTCTTTGTCCTTCCAGGGTTTCATCATCTCCTCCAACTCCGTCGCACCCGATCCGGCCAAGGTAGCGGCGGTGAGAGATTGGCCCCAACCAGCAAGCCGTAGGAAGCTGCAACAGTTCCTCGGCTTCGCAAATTTCTACAGGAGGTTCATCAAGGGCTACAGTCAGGTGGTTGGTCCCCTGACAGCCCTGACCTCCCAAAAAGTCCCCTTCACCTGGTC